>NC_079226.1:21188625-21488625 GCF_029633865.1 Lampris incognitus
ACAGGTATGTTATGTATGCTGGCAGCCTAGAGCCCACACGAGTTAACAAAATTATACAAACATGGGTTACCGATTAAAAGTAATGCTCTGTCCAGACATGAGAAAATAAAGCAATCCTAATTCTCTTCTTGATTCGTTCTGTTTTTTCTCTTAAAAAAAAAAAAGAACCGATAAGATTGCCATTAAAGTACCGGATCGATATGCAGTATCGGCAAGAGCACCATTAAAATCTTGACGATACCCATCGCTAGATTTTACTGATCATGTGAATGAGGTGTAAATTTGAGCGGTGCCTGTCTGTCTCCTGCTTTCTCCCAGGTTGTGAGGACATTGTGGTGGAGAGCCTGTCCCTGGACTCTCTCGTCCCCATTCTGAAGTGGAGCTCCCAGCCCTATGGTTCCAAGTGGGTCCACCGGCAGGCAATGCATTTCCTTTGTGAGGAGTTCAGCCAAGTCGTCACCTCCGATGTCCTCTATGAGCTTAACAAAGAGCACCTACTAAACGCTATCCAGTCGGACTACCTTCAGGTAAAACAATACAGTGTCATCTCTAAACACCCACTGTGCCCAAAAAACACTAGCCACCAGCACATCTGCCATCTGGAGGGCTGGCATAACATTTTATTTTTTAAGTGCTCTAAGTTTCCTTTTCAGCTCACGGCAATCCTCCCACAAATCAGCAGGAGCCTGACCTGTTTGCTGTGATTTCTTGTTTGAAAATGCAGTGCACACATTCATACACAAATGCATAAACACAATGAAACACATTCACATGACTACACACACACGGGGTCTCAACAGTTGCGTTGAACCTTGTGGGAATTGCTTTCAGACCCAGAAACTAATGTAAGCTGAACGCTCATCTGCTCTGCCAAGACTCTTGGCCATCAAACAGAATGGTTGATGTGAAGTGTTGTAATCAAACCGGACAAACAAACTCCCTGGGCCAGATTTGGGCTTCGCTGTGACAGTCTTGAGCATACTGTATTCTCACCCTCCCCATATTCAGGAGCTCCTCTTACCATGATTTCTAACCCAGTCTAAATAAATTTCATCCAATTTCCCATTTCTTTCTCTCTCTCTCTCTCTCTCTCTCTCTCTCTCTCTCTCTCTCTCTCTCTCTCTCTCTCTCTCTCTCTCTCTCTCTCTCTCTCTCTCCCCCTCCCCCCCTCTCCCTTTCTTATGACGTCCCCATTTCTCTCACTTTGTCTCTGTCTGTCTGTCTGTCTGTCTGTCTGTCTGTCTGTCTGTCTGTCTCTTTCTCTCTCGCTGCACCTTGGTCTCATTCACAGGCGCGAGTGAACAGGACATTCTCAAGTACGTTGTTAAGTGGGGCGAGCAGCAGCTTATTAAGAGGATGGCAGACAGGGGTAAGATAATACAGTCTATAATTACCCTCTGAGCAGCCCCCCTAATGGCTCTGAGAAATTACCCAGTTACCAGAGCCTCTAAAATACACTTGAAAAACTCTATAAAAAAAGAGTCTAAATTTACCGGAAACAAAGGCTCCAAGGAGCGCTTTCATCATGTTTGTTCTTGTGTCATTGAGGGCTCCGGACTTATTGAAAATGCTGTGATCTTTGTTTATGATCAAGGTTGTTAGTCAAAGCATGGAGTGGAGTGTTTTAGAAAGCTAAACCAATCACCACAAAATGATGAAACCCAGGAAAACCTTCATGAAGTGTGGATAAGGACGAATTCAGTGTATTTTGTCTACACAGAGCCCAACCTGCTGAGCGGCACAGCCCACAGTGTCAACAAGAGGGGGGTGAAGAGGAGAGACTTGGATGTGGAGGAGCTGAAGGAGATCCTCTCTCCTCTAATGCCCTTCATCAGAACTGAGCATATCTTGCCTGCCAACAGTGACGTCCTGGCTGACACGGTTCGGACTTCCCCACTTGCCTTTTACTTAACTACTCCATGCATATTTTTAGGAGAGTGATAATGTCCTTTATAAACAGAGTATTGCTTAATCGCTTCTCTACCTCTTTACAGCTTAAAAGGGGTCTGATTAGCACTCCTCCATCAGACATGCTTCCTACAGCCGAGGGTGGGAAAGCAAATGCCTGGCTACGGCAGAAGAACGCTGGCATCTATGTGCGCCCTCGGTTGTTCTCTCCCTATGTGGAAGAGGCTAAGGTGCGACTCATTCTTATGTTTGATGGGAGGGGGATCCAGGCAAAGCCGGAAGCAGTGGAATTCCTTTAAACCATAGAGTTAACAGAAATTAAGAGTTTGAGGCTTTATAAAGACGGTAGTCCAGCCATTATGAACTTTGAGAACATTTGTGTAGTCAAACTCATCGTCCGGTAGTGTGAGTATTGCATGATGCATTCTTTGTGAAGACTTCGTTTTTGTATAACCTTTCCTCATCCTCTTTGATTGGAATTCCATTTTCTGCTCTGCTTGTTAGCTGGATAAAATGTAAGACCATCCACCGCTAAATATTTTTGAGCATATCAGTAAAACAAAATGACTCAATTATTTGATGAAGTGTTAGTAGGGTGGTGCTAGCCATTCATCGAGAATTCTTTTAGTTTTACCTATAGCTGTGCTTGTAAGCTGTCACCATGTAATGCTCTGTTTCTTGCCTAATTTTCCTCAGTCTGTGTTGGATGAGATGATGGTGGAGCAGACAGACCTGGTGCGTTTGCGTCTAGTACGTATGTCCAATGTCCCAGACACCCTCTACATGGTCAACAATGCAGTGCCTCAGTGCTGTCATATGATCAACCACCAACAAATGGCTGGCAACCAGTCCACTGCTCCTACTGTGGTGGCCAATGAAATTCCAGGTAAGATTGTTATTTAGGAAGATGCAGGGTGGGGGGCCGGATGGCCTATCAGTGAGGGAAACCTTCCTTCTACCAAGTTTAAAACCTTGCATCAGTGCCCTGCTCAACTGTCCTTGAGCAAGACACAAAATCCCTACCAGCTCCAGGGACACTGTTTTAAAAGTTGTCTTTGCCCTTTGAGCATCATGGAGGGGGGCCAGCTAAAGGAAGACTTCCCTAAATGGAATCAGTATTGAAGCTTTGCATTATTACATTATAATTACTAAATTACAACACTGTCACTATTTCAAGTTTGACTTGTTCAATATTGTGCCATTATGCTAAGCTTCCGGGAGCCACTTGATCTGTTAATATCAAGTATGTTTGTGTTTCAGTGCCCCGGCTGGCAGTTGTGAAAGAGATGATCCGGAGGCTGCAGGAACTGAGACACACAGAGCAAGTCCAGCGAGCCTACGCCCTCAACTGTGGTGAGGGAGCCACCGTCAGCTATGAGTTACAGCTGCGTGTGCTGCGAGAGTTTGGTCTGGCAGATGGAGCCACAGAGCTGCTGCAGGTGGGCAGAGAGCATAGATATTGTCCTTGGGGGCAAGAGGGTACAGGGAGGGCCAGGGCTTGGAAAATAACAGGGCTTGAAATGTAGCACACAACACACTGCTAACATTCTCTGGGAGAGAGACCTTACTGAATGGATTGATTGATTGATTGATTGATTGATTGATTGATTGATTGATTGATTGATTGATTGATTGATTGGTTGGTTGGTTGGTTGGTTGGTTGGTTGGTTGCTATGGTCCCAAAAAGTCTCTGTGTTGGGGAAATTTGAAAGGGATATCCCACGTGAGTTCAATTAAACTTTTCTATTTCTCCTCAGAACCCTTACAAGTTCTTCCCAGATGAACGGTTTGGTGATGAGAGTCCGATTCTGGCTCTGCGCCAGGTGGGTCGTTGTCGAGTAAACAGCAGCCCAGCCATGGACAGCATGTTCACTGATCTGGATGGGCTAGCGGGCTTCCACCCTCCTTTACCCCCTCCACCTCCTCCATACCACCCCCCTGCCACACCCGGTCACGCACAGCTGAAGGGAGCATGGCGGCCCCGTGTGCCCATGCCAACCCCCACTCGTTCCTTCTCTTACCCCTGTAACCGCACCCTGCTCCAGCGCCATGCAGCCGTCAAGCATGGCAGCTCAGACTACTCCTCTGTGCACAGGCCCCAGCCCCCAGACTGCACCAACCCACAAGCTATGGGTCGAGCATTGCTCTCAGACCAGCAGGCGGTGAGTTTGTACATACAGTGACAGTGTCCTTTTCTGGCTGCCTTATGTGTGAGTACAGATGTGGGGATATTGGGCTGGGATCATGTGCAGCTGTAACATCCAGTTAAATCATGAGTGTGTTTGTGTCTCCTGATCCAGATGAGCATGGAGCCTGTGATGAGGGAGTTCATGCCTGACATTGCACTGGGCGTGTCTGTTATGTCCCTGAGAGAGCAGCACATGGTGGAGATGGAAAGGGATGGTCCTCACAGTCCCATGGGTCCCCCCAGTCACCACCTGTCCCATGGGCCCTGCACTTCGACTCGTCTCAGCCACAACCTTGGTCCTGGGCACGGCCACTCCTGTAAGAGGCACGCCCCTGAACCCAAGCTGGAGGCCCAAGCAGAGTTCCCCGACTTGTATGACTTTTCCTGCCGACCTGCCACTCCAACCTCCACTCACCCCCTGCCCTCCTTTGCAGGGCCGGACCTCTACAGCCACAGCTGTAACCCCTCCAGCTCCTTCCCAGCCTCCTATCATTCTGACTCTCAGCCCCAAGGCCACCCTCAGGGGCGGACTGCCCCAGACCCCCTGCGGCTGGATGTCCTTGGTATGAACTCTCAGAGGCAGGACGGAGCTCTTGCCAGCCCATCTGGGGCCCAGCCAAGGATGGGACATATCCCAAGGGGGCGATCAAACGAGACAGACCTAACTCATGGCTTGGGCCATTTGCGCTCCCCCAGTGGAAACATAGATGGATATGAAGAGAGGCACTTGGGCCCAAGGGAAGCCCCAGAAGAGATGGTTACAGCTGGAGAGTCATCAGGCTCAGGGTCCCTCCAGCAGCCTCACAGAAACAGTATTAGTGAGGAGGCTGCAAGAGACCGCAGGTCCCCCAGCAAGCCAGACTATCCTTACAAGAAATCTGCACTTTAACCCCAGATAAAGGACCAGGGGTTGAGTTATGAAAAGGGAAGATGGGAGGAGTTGCCCTCCCTTCGTAATGGATAGCAAAGCACTAATTTGTATGAGTGTGTGTGTGTGTCTGTGTGTCTGTGAGAAAGAGGCAGGGAAAAGGGGTGGTCGATGTTTTCTATTTATAGGCTCTGTCTTTTTGTCCTACCTCTGTCACACTGTGCTATCCATCACACAGTTGCAGCATGAAAAACGTGAGAGCTGTAGGTCAACAGTCTATGGTTGGAATTGGTCACTTCAAGTCGGCCTTAATCTTGCTGGCATGACTTGAACTGTATGGGCATGGAAGGATTGGTGTTTTGAGCCTGGCTGATAATAGAAGGGTTAGCTCCATGCTGTGTGAGTCATTCTTGAGTAGATTGTGACAGTTTATGTAGCTCAATAATAAACTGATAGTTTAAAAAGACACTACACATACTCTCATTGTTGACTGTTGATATCCCCATTACAGAACTGGGTAATAGTTGGATATGAATTTCAATTTGAGCAAATGAACAACAGCAGACTGTCTGGGACAGAGATAGCATTGCGATAAATCATGTGTAAATATGTCTGGTTGTATTGCTTCCTGCCTAGATTTGTTTCTTTCATTTCTTCCTGTAGCATTCCTATTGCAACCCAGCTGACTAGTTTCCCTTTCCTGGCCCTGGTTCTGAGTGCTGATGAGTGATGGGCTGAGGGTAGGTCACACAAGGCAGGGGTTGGATCAGACGGGAAATAGGTTGGCAGTGTGTGTCATTCTATAGTTGTCTTTCTGGGTTGTAATGGTGTGCGGCACCAAGTAAGGCAGTGTCTGGCATCAGAAGCAGTAGTCTGGTGTTTTCGAAGTAGAGCAAGGAGAGGAGAGGAAAGGAGGCATGCAGGCAGGTATATTACCAGAATACAGTGGGGAAAACATATGGGTACCATGGCAACAGACTACAGTGGTCAAATGGAGTGTTGGTGGTTTAATGGTGTTTTAGCTGAAACAGGTGTATGTGTTTGTGTGCGACTGTATGCAAGGACTAGTTTTGTACACACAGGTGTTTAAAAAATCTCAGTACTGTACACTCCCATCTGTAGTCAGGTCTGTATGTACATATCAGCACTAGGCTCTGAGATGATTAACCACAGGCTGACCACAGGATGCTGTGGCCGATGCGCTGGGGCCCTCCACTTTTTCAATAGCATCAACTGATCAAGTCTGAAAGCCTTAATCATTGCTTGGAATATTCAGTTTAAGCAACTTTTACTCAATCAAGTATGATGTCATCTTGACTATCCACAAGAAAAACCGACAATTCACGGTTCCTCTGCAATGGGGCCCAAGATTTACCAAACGTTTTATACCATCTGGCCTCTGTCCTGCCACCTCATAGGTTGTCCTGGACCTGCACATCCAGAGTTAATACTGTTAGAAACACTGCTTCCACAGCTGCCGTAGCTACAGAAGCTTGCAAGTATACACATGAAGGCCTGTTACAGCCAGCAGCTGTTTCTTCACATTATACAACCTCTGTATGACACATGAGCAAAATTGCACTTCAGGAGCAACCCCGTTTATTAATTTAAGGGAAAATGAACAAGTGAATTTCGAACAAAAGGAATCTTTGATCGAAGACATTGGCAATTGCTGTCTGAGCATTAGCTGGTCATATCCCCAATGTACTATTGCTTTTGTATATAGCCGATTTGATTTCCATCTTGTTCTGATGAATTGTTAATGATTTCTATCACATTTTAGTGGTTGTTGAAGGTTTGTGTTTGTACTGTAGTGGACATCACTGTGTACTTGTCTCTGTCATGATCTTACCAGGAATGTGTGGCATACGTCAAAGATTGTGTGTCAGAATCTATTTTGTCTTATTAAATGTTTCGCATTTTGGGCCGCTTGTTCAATATTGTAGATGGTGTGGATTACAATGTTTGTTTAGATGCTTCTTTTTTTTTTTCCCCAAAACTTTTTAAGTAACAGGATGTAAATGTAGAGGATCTGAAGATATTAGCTCTCTGCTTAGTGGTATTGAAGTTGCCAGGCAGAAAAATCATTTTTCCATCAAGCTTGCTTCATGGGGAAAAAATGCAAAACTCCAGAGTCCTCCCCATGTTCATGTTGGGTAGTTTTATTTTCCAGGACAGTGTTCCACTGAATAAAAAAAAAAAAGGAAAAAAAAGTCCTCATTCTGCTCTTTGCTGTAGAGAAGCCAGTGCCTTCCCCCGCCTGCGGCTGGGCTTTTATTGGAGAAGTGACTTTGATGTCTATGCAAGCCTTTTCTACCAGCTTACCAGCCTGCATCAAATAGTTATTTGAAAACTCATGTAGCTCATTTTGTGTACATAGTTTTTATTTAGCACCTTTGAAATTGAACCATCTGAAAATGTGTGACTGCTTGTGTTGAATTTAACAGGTACATTGTACTTGTGTGGTATCATACAAACACTTTTGTAGATTGATGTACTGAGTCGCATTTAGTTTCACTGAATCTATTTTTCTACTGTCACCTCAAAAGGTGCAAAACAGTGGTAAACTTGGGCATCCTCAAAATAAACTGGTTTGATATTATGTAACCATCGATTTCACCCTGGTCATTTTGTGCATTAGAGTAATGTAAATAGTTTATTGGGAACATGATGAATCCAAAAACATGATGTTTCTTCACATTACTAATACATGAGGTTTGCTTCACTAATCTATAAGAGTGGCCCAGTGGTTAGCGCTGACGCCTCACAGCAAGAAGGTCCTGGGCTCGAACCCCAGGGTTGTCCAACCTTTGGGGGTCATCCTCTGTGTGGAGTTTGCATGTTCTCGCGTCTGCGGTGGGTTTTCTCCGGGTGCTCCGGTTTCCCCCGCCATCAAAAGGAACACGCATGTTAGGGTTTATAGTCCTGTCTGTGCCCCTGACCAAGGCAATGGGAAAAGAAATGGAGTTGGTCCCCAGGCGCAGCATCAAGGCGGCAGCCCACTGCTCTTCGCTACACAGCTCACAGCTGGGACAGGTTAATTTGCAGTAACTGAATTTCCCCAAGAGGATTGATAAAGGCAACTTTATTATCAACAAGAAAACCTCATTACAATGTAACCAGAGGAGAATGTAGAGCGCAAACTTGACAGGAATGCACAGGTCTTAACAAATTTGAAAGCAATACAATCATCATTTTAAGTTCTCTTTACAAACCCAAAAAAAAGTCATTTAAAAGGCAGCTGAGCCAAGTAAAATCAATCAAAATTTCAAGGGAGTGACATCAAGGGCTTCAAAAGGCCACCATTAGAGACAAGAAAAAATACACCAGACATGACAAATGGTGCCTGGAAATCAAATCCCACAATGTGAAATTGGTTCCTATGGCTCTTAACATTCACGTTGTCAAAAATCATACTTGTAGCAAATGTTCCAACATCCCTCTTAAATTTAGCAGTAAAAAAAGGAAGTTACACATTCAGTTTTAATATCATGATCCATACACAAGGATGGTAGGAGCCTTCTCTCCCATACCTGGCATTTTTTGGACTCCTTTTCCTTGGCAGACTAGAGAGGAACTCCTATATGGCTTCCACAGGGACCACCTGACAAAAGGAGGAAAATGTGAAACAATAGAACAAATGCAATTAGAATAACAGAACAAGACAATTTACATCTCTCACTACATCTAATAAATTGGGTATTTTGATCAGGCACTGATAGATCAAAACACCCTTGGACCTCAGGTACATCATCTTGTCATGTGATAATTAATTCAAACCTAAGACCACATCTTGTTTAAACATCCCTTCTCACCTATCCATCGTTGGCAGAGTCCTGTAAGATTGATTCCAGCCTTGTTTTCAGTCCATTGTAATCTAAGGAGAAGAGACCGTTTTTATTAATCAGTCCCCAACCAAACCAACAGCGTTTTCTGTAAAACGAACTCTTCATCCAAGCTTTAAACCCTCCTCAAGCCTATAGTCCATTCTGACCCGACATCTTTTCCACTGCCCTCTAGCCTCCCCTTCCTTTCAACGGATGCAATTGGTCCCCATCCTCACAGTAAATCATCTCCAGCTGCTCCACACGGTTAATTGAGCTCAGGAATGACGTCAGCAGGTCGTTACCAAACGGCTTCATAATGCCTCTGTTCTCATAGGCCAGAACAGTGTCCGACTCATCCAGCAGAAACTGCACTCCCACCTCCACATAGGCCCTCTGAGTATTGACATAACAGATTGAAGAGGAATTAGTTTAACCGAAATTGCTGAAGCACTTGCTTATTAATATGATGGATGTAATTTTATATGAACCAAGATTACATGGAAAGCAAAATAAGCACCTTCAAGTTGGCCTAATGTTGCCCTTTGAAGCTGTCAAAGAATATAGGTAATGGAAGAGAATAATGTTTTGAAATGCACCTTGCAGCTGACACAGGTGCAGATTTGAGAGCGCCAGTTGTAAGGCCAGAACACAGCTCCCTCTCTTGGCCTTACAGGGCCCTGGGCCTGCAGCTCCCTCAGCCTGCATGCTACAGCCTTGGCCTTCACAGGCTCGTCCGTCACTTCCTGGTGACTCCGTTTGCGAGGGTAACTGCTGTGTGCAGCCTCCTACGTCATTCAGAACAATAGCGGGCTGAGAACAAAGATCAGGTTTTTGCTTGTATCACACAGGCAAAAGAAATGAGGATGACACTCATGGTTCATTAAATAAATCCCCAACAAATCCTCGCAGCACTGCAGGTGAAACTCAGGCTCAGATCCTGCCAGTTTAGCAGCAAGTGACACGATGAGAGGATGTGCTCAATGAAATCATCCTTGTTTACAGTAAGCTAACCACTGAAGGCTGGCCAAAGCCGCCCCCAGAGTAGGGGAAGCTGAGGCCCATGGATCATTTATCCTCTAATTATCCAGTAGAATAGAAAGCACGAAAGGGGCTGAAGCCTGTTTGTTGGGCCTTACATACTCATTACCCACCAGCCCCATCTACTGGCAGACTGGTGACACTAATGAGTTGAATCATCAACCTAACGTCTTTATGCATGCTCAGTAATCCAGGTAAGAAAATCAAAGGTTGAATCAGTTCATCTGGATACGTTTGACAGATACGTTGCATCACTCATCTAAGTCACATCTTCAGTCTAAACTGACTGCAGGTATCCCCACACTTATAAACAATACAGTTGCATAACGATCAGTTTCATTTGCAAATATAGGTGTGAGCATTAACTACAGTTTAACTACAGGCCATGTGGACTATTCACAGAGGATTTGGGAATGTTTGCAATCACAGGATTATAAGATGGCAACAGTCGTTCTCTCTTTGTTAAGAAGGACGACAACCCTGAACCGTGGGGTGCTAAGAGTATATCTGTCACCATCTTATAATGCGGCTGCGCCTGCAAACATCCCCGAATCCTCTGAATATAACACATGGCCATTGAAACTGTAGTTAATGTCTGTGAATGTTCTCATTCATCCAGGTCATGGTTATCCAAAGGAGTTGAATCAAGTGCAACTGGATTTGGTATATATCCGTGAAGATGTTTCACCTCTCATCCAAGAGGCTTCCTCAGTTCGTGCCTTTCTGACCTTTCTGACTAGACCAAGCTAGTCTTTAGTAGTTAATGGTCACACCAATATTTGCATATGAAACTGGTCGTTGGTTTTGGTCATTATGCAACTGTATTGTTTATAAGTGTGGATGTCACTTAGATGAGTGATGAAACATATCTGTCAATAAACGCTGTATCCAGATGAACTGATTCAACCTTCTATGATCACAAACCTAACATTAGCAGCCACACAGGAGAGGCATGCCACTTAGAGACAACACATTTGACTGGTTCAAGTTTGCTCACCTTTTGCTCACTCTGACAGCCGAGGCTGCTGGTGGACCCTTCGGGTACATTCTCACATGGATCACACTTCTTTTTGTCTTTATCAACAGTGAGCTCCACTTCCTCTCCACAAGGACTTGCCTTGATTAATGGTGGTGCTTGAGAGAGAGAAAAGTTAAGATATAACAGTTGTGAAATTCTGAATAGTGTGTTCTGAATGTACATCTCAACAGCTGTCCAAGTTCAATGTTCTGCTTTATAAGGGAAATAAAGTCACCTGCAATGTGAGCAGCATAAGTCCATAAGAATGGAGCTTTATTCATGCAAGCCTCACAAACCATTTCTTGGAGTTCCTCGGAGTCCACCACTGGGCAGCCCAGGTGCTTTCAAAGAAGAGCAGACGAGGAGATGAACACTAAATAAGGAGTAGGCAGTTCTCCATATGTTCAGAGCTCTCTCCGAAACAGCTCAAATTTACCGACGTTGACTCACAACTTACCCTGGTATGAAACCAGTCCTCACAGATGATGCATTGAATCATCTCATCATTAACCTGGGGAAGGATGAAAAAAAGTATTGCACTCATCAAAGGATGGATAAGATAGCTCCGCCACAGACCAAAGGTGTCAAATTATCATCCGTGTCTGGATAGGGCCGATCGCACAAGCAGTATGTACCATGGGAGTTGTGACTGTACAGGTTTTTAACGTTTTGACTGTCTTTAACCTGCAAAAGACACAGAGGTAACAATCTCCGTAATCCACAGACAAGCCTTAAAATATGATTTCTATTAGAAGATGATTTCTATTAGAAAACAACTTACAGGAAATAACTTGCACTGGAAATCTCCGAACTTGTCATTTCCACAGTCGCAGCAAAAATTTCTGTAGAGAAATGACAGGACAGCAGGCAATAATTGGGATCCGGGTGATAAAATTAAGAGTAAGCTTGATTTTCTCACATTATGTGGTTTAATGGGAGGGCAATACCCTAGAACAGGGGTGGGCAATCCTTATCCAGAAAGGGCCACTTGTGGGCACTGGCTTTCGTTCCAACCAAGCAGTTGCACACCTGATCCCACTAACCAACCAGCAGTCTTTGCTGGGGACCTCGACTATTAAGACATAGGTGTACAACCGATCAGTCAGAACAAAAACCTGCACCCACACGGGGCCCTCTCTGGATAAGATTGCTCCACTCCTGCCCTAAAATAAAAACGTTCCCATTTAATTCGTGTACCTTTTAGTGTACAGCTCGTAGATATCATGTCCATTGTGGCATTTTTCTGCGCAGGCATAACCAGGGCTCTCAAGTTTTGAACTGAGTTCAGAGTGAGATTTTGGCGGCGGCAGTGGTGGGGGGTCTGATCTGATAAATGACACATAAATTCATACAAATAAAAATATTCATTTAATTCATCATTTTTTAGTGCAGGTAGAACTGGTGACCTGAACGAGAACAGGAGAAAGTTACTTAATATGCGCAGTAAGCCCGTATACCTGTTCATGATGAATACACACGACAGGGTTGATGTCAGGTTACAATCTGTCTTACAGTAAAACACCAAGCTCATGAATCTCACTTTTTTGAATATTCCAAATGTATTTCCATGGAAATGGAGAGCTCATAACAACCAGAATAAAAACAGTAAATTATATGAAGTGAAAATGAATATATCCCACCATGTACTTATCTCAGATTGCGTTCTTATAAGCTAATTTCCACAGCAAGTGGAAATGAGAGAATGAGGCCATTAACTTCAAAGAAAGACACAGCTGTGTGTGTGTGTGTGTGTGTGTGCGCGCGAGAGAGAGAGATAATATTAGTGTTGTTTATTGTAGGTGTTGGTGGCATGTTTTGAGGCCTTCAGCACAGGGGTTGGTGGCTCCCATTTGAAGCACTGTGGTTTCAGGACAGCCATTTTAACTGCCATGATGGATGACAGAGTTCCATCAAGTGCCAAGCTGTACCTCGTTTTGGTCTTGTTTAGACCAACCATGGAGAAAACCCTCTCAGCGTCTGCATTTGAATGAGGGAGCACTAAAACTAATGCAGCTATCTTGGAAAGCCTCCCAAACTGGCTCAAACCGGTCACCTTGAAAAAAGGAACCAAGGGCCTCTATTACTCAAATGCTTTACTTTTATTATTTCAATTAATTATGTCTATGTCATGTGGTGCCAAATATTTCTTACCTTGCTCTTTGTTGAGGACATACTTCCCCAAAACTCCTCAACATTAAAGGTGGTGGGATCTTGGGGCATGGGGATATCCATGAGTTGGTACTCCAGGAACTCCTCACTCACCTTGTCCTGTTCCTGTGGCCCATGGAAAGGAAGTAGTTCCTGAAATCTAAAAAGAGCACCATGTATAAATAACTGATTAAGGATTTGTTTCGTGACCATGATCAAAATTACACTTAAAGTATTCAATATGTTGAAATTCTGGAAAATGTAGAAACCCTTGCCTGTCTACGAAGTATAGGGCATCTTCCACCCCACACTCAGCCCTCTGCTGCACATCAACAAATTTTGCGTGCTTCAGAAGGGCCTCCTTCAGGGGGAGTCTGTAAAGTCCATACTCCACAGCCCTGACCAGAAACACCAGTGCTGCCTGCTAGAATAGCTGCACCTCCTGAGCTGTGATGTCTCCAGGCTCAAGGAGCCTGTTGAGGGTAGCTCTGGTGGTGAAGCAAACATTTAGCTTTTCTCCTACCAGACAGAGAACAGAAAGAGATAAGGCAAATTCAGGCCAGCTGAGAGTCTTACCTGGGCCCAGGACAACATAATCTTAGATGCCCCCCCCCCGTGCCCGGATCTTTCCTTTTCCCTTGCTCTTCCTCTCCTCTCCTTTGCTCTTCCTCTCCGCTCCTCTTCCCCTCCTGTTCCTCTCCTCTCCTCTTCTGTGCTCTCCCTCTCCTCTTCCCCTCCTCTTCCTCTCCCCCTCCTGTTCCTCTCCTCTGCTCTTCCTCTCCTCTGCCCCTCCTGTTCCTCTCCTCTGCTCTTCCCCTTCTCTTCCTCTCCTCTGCTCTTCCTCTCCTGTTCTTCTCCTCTCCTCTGCTCTTCCTCTCCTGTTCCTCTCCTCTTCTCTGCTCTTCCCCTCCTCTTCCTCTGCTCTTCCTCTCCTGTTCATCTCCTCTGCTCTTCCTCTCCTCTTCTCTGCTCTCCCTCTGCTCTGCTCTTCCTCTCCTGTTCCTCTCCTCTGCTCTTCCTCTCCTCTTCATCTCCTGTTCCTCTCCTCTGCTCATCCGCTCCTGTTCCTCTCCTCTGCTCTTCCCCTCCTGTTCCTCTCCTCTTCTCTGGCAGTGTGTAACTCTTACAGGGGTGGGAGAATCGGGCCCCAAATGCATCAGGTAGACGCACAGTAATTTGACTTGGCAATCAACACTTTAACTCAAAACTAGACAGACATACAGTAAGTGCACATAGATTCAGCAAGATATGCGCAATAATTGATTGAAGGTATTCCTCTGTAAGCATGCTATTTAACCCAGACTACATATACTACATTGTATGCCTGCATACATTTTATGCCTTTTCCATCACATCAGAGATATCACCCTACTCAACAACAATCTTCCCAAAAAGCATATTTGAGGTCAATGAGCATACAGTTTTATCTCCTTATGTGAGACTTGAAAGTATTACCTGGCAGTTGGTTTAGTGAGTCCTTGTAGAGGATGTCATGGACTTCTCAGCCCTGTAGTGCTGACGGCTTCATGAACCTCGCACACAGTTTCATGATGAACTTCGTCATCTGCAAATTTTTAGTTCATAAAAGATTTCCATGTATTTCTTGAAAAACAACATATCAGTCAATGAAAAATAAGCAGGCATACTTGGCAGCAGGATAGCCCAGCCCTTGCATTTTACCTCTCCATGGAGCAGGAAGATGGAAGACCTTTCTGTCTGGAGAAGGAGGTTCAGTGTGGAGAACATTGGCAGCGTTGCTTGAAAGAAGAGGGGGTAGACTTCAGTCAGGGGGTTGGAAAATGCATCCACCAGCCTTCTAAACCTTGGTTGTTTCTCATCTGTAAATAAAAACAGATTGTGCTTAAAAGTACATATTTAGTCTGGTGTAATGCACCTGTACTACTGACAATGAAATAAGCAACATACTTAAAGACTTAAAATAGCTGGTAAGTGGCCCATACTGCCGCAGAATTTGTGTAATGCACCTCTCCAGGCTTAACTATCGCACTGAAATGTGCAGCAGTATTTCCATGTACTTGCTCCCATAGAAGTCACAAAATTCTGGAATCGATATATATATATATATATATATATATATATATATATATATATATATATATATATATATATATATATATATATACACACACACACATATATATATATATATATATACATATATATACATATATATACATATATATACATATAACATCAATAGCAAACAAATTAAAAATGTATGCATTTTGTTGTATAACAGTAAAGCTGGTTGAATTACAAACCTGCCAGGTAACCTTTACGGTTGGTGCTTCCCTTGAACTAGTACCCAACATCCACAATCAGGTCCTCTGGATCAAATCCGGAAATCTGTAATACATTAATTCAAAGATTTATTACAATACTATACAGCAAACTGTTTTACTTGGCATTGGGCATAACAGATTGGTAATATAAAGTGTACATGTTTGAACTTACTTCCAAAAACTTCTGCCCTGCATGTTTGGCAGTGTTGTGGATAATATGACAGGGGCATCCATGTATATAAATGCTGCCATTTTCCCTCAGCATTCTGGCTGCAATTGAATTTTTGGCACCTGTATTTACAGGAGCATTATCAATTGAGAGACCTACACAATTTATCCACGGGATGTTATTTTCCTGCAAGGTGTCATTGATTTTTTTATAAATCACTTCAGCAGTGCCACAGCTCTGTCCACTGGTGGTGCACATATCAAGGAATGTGTGCACAACTTTGTTGATGTCAAATATTCTCACTGTGAGGGGATTCATCTTCTCTAGACCTGTAACAATAAGGTACATAACTAAACCCACATGTTGTTCAAAAATTGTATGAGTGTGCATGTAGAAATGGATACAAACATACAAATAACTGGTAGTTGTTAAACTCGTACCAGTATCATTTGAGCCATCTGTGACAAGTGTGAAGGGATTCTCTCTCATCTTCATCACCAGTTCCTTCTTGAAATGTGGTGCCACTGCCTCATTTATGATGCAAGTTGTTTTGGTGCTTGCACTCTTAAAGCTCTGAGCCATGGGGGAGTCTCTATAACATTCTTTGTACAAGGGGCTGAAATGGTCAGCAACGGCAAATGGAACATTGTGCTGCACCATTGCAACTGCAACCTTCACCTCAGCTCTCCTGGTCTGCAATAGAAACAATTGATTAAATAATCATAAACATTAGATAAGTTTTCATGGTAATACAACCAACAATTTGAAGGACACTGCAAACATTGCCACCAGCCATTTGATTTTCCTGTACTATGTACCTTGGCCTCTTGTACACTCATGCTTCCAACAGAAGTTGCTGGCATGTAGAACTGTGTAACACTGCTGGCTGAGTTTAGAGCCTGTTCTTTGGCTTGATGTCCCTTGCCTTCCACATGCCTGCTAATGTCCCTCATGCCTTGATGGGCACAGGAGTTCTCTTGTCTGCAGACTGAGCACCAGTAGAAGGAGCTGGTGGTTCCCATTGTGATGAATGGCCATCGGGTTGACCATTCCTTCTTAAAGGAACACCTATAGGTGGCTGCTCCGCTTAATCCTCTCTTTTTCCCTGATTCAAGTGGCTTCTTCACTGTCTCATCTACTATGGTGTCCTCATCATTTTCTTCCACTGACACCCTAGCTGTCTCCTCCGCTGTCTCCTCCACTGCCTCCTCCACAGTGTCCTCCACTACTGCCTTCTCCAGTGTCCTCCTCTAACCTGGCCACCTTTTTAGGGAGCTGATCCTTCACAGCGAAGCATGAAAGAATGCTCATTTGCCTCTTCCCTGACATCTTTGAAGACAAATGCAATAATTAATAATTATTAATTAAGGTCTGGATAAAATATAATGAAATAGCTGTCAAACAAAGCATAACTTTTATCTCATCTTAAGTGGGTAAAGTCCTCCTAGAAGTTGGTCTCAAATGCTTTGTGAATTACTCTTAAGAAAAAACTAAAAACTTTTAGTGCAATTTATAAGTACTCTTAGTGGTGGCCTAAGAGAAAAGCTTTATGAATAATGGGTCCTGAACTAAGACTAAAAAACAAGCGTCAGTATAGCTGCTGAAATTTGCAGGGACTCAACTAGCTAGCTTAGGGTGACCATATTTGGCGTTCCAAAAAAAAGAGGACACTTTGCCTCCAGCCTCGAGATACTTCGATGATACTCGGAGTTTACTCAAAGATACCTTATAATTTGAATATATTTAAAGTAGGCCTCCTCTGTATGGATAGAAAATTATTATTTATATTATTTAAGTACATGCGTAATGGTCCTGTGGGTGTAGGTTTGGTTTTAACTTAACTGCTCTCTGTCTCTTTTCTCTTCCAGGCACATAAAGAGTCTCACTTGCAACATGTTCACTAATGAATATGTATGTACTGACCTGCATATTAAATTATCTTTTCTCTGATTTTTACATTTTATTTTGATAGAATACTTAAATCCGAGACCACACTTAATATTTAAAAATAACATAACTTCTGTCACATGAAATGTTATAATAACAAATGTATAGAAACCTGTGGGTAATCTGCTGCTCTGTAACAGCTGCTGTGAGCTTTTCTAACCTCACCTGAGATTCTGGCTTTCAGTTTGTGTATTTCATGACACAGAGCCAGTGATGCGCACACTATCTCAAAAACTTTGTATTATTTTTCTTTCATTCAACCCCTGAACTAAGATCTCAGATCTTTCACTATGACATCAGAGCTCACCTGAGAGGCTGCAGCTCACCTGTCTGTGTGTCTCTGTGCTGCTCAGGCTGCTGCTGACAGGATTTTCAGAATAAAATTATTCCTGATAGTCAAACAAATCAGTTGGACAAGCTGTGACTAGTTTAGCTTATAAATAATACTCATGTCTTACTACAATACAAGTAGCAGCACATTAATGTCACATATACTATAATAACTCTGCTCTTGAGCCACTAATGGAAAAGGAAGGGTTGGCATTAAATAGTAAATAATTCTCACACTAATTTCAAAGATTAATATTTGGATTAATTACAGAACATTCTCAGTTAATCATGTGTAAACAGTTACTGACACTTTGGTTCTTCTTTAAAAAGGATCAGATGTCTTCATTTGCTTTTGAGAGGAATTTTCACCAACATTAAAGTTGTTTATCAACATGTCTGAGCAACAATCGCAAATTAGCTAACATCACCTAACGCCAGAAATTAATATAATATCAATATATTAGTTTAGTTTCATAGGAAGTTGTTTTAAATTCTGTGACGTTTGAAATGTTTAAACTTTAAATACTGACCGCTGCAGATTCTCCACCTCACAGACTCCTCTGCACCTGTTGCTAGGCAACACGTAGCAGTGTCTTGCCATTAACATCGCTGATAAAGCAGCTGGCTTGCTTAAGATCGGTAAAAATATAATATATAACAGTTCAGCAACACGCAAACCTACCACAGAAAACCGGACATTTTCATGAATTTATAACCCGCCCCCCAGGACATGTCCGGGGAAAAGAGGCCGTTTGGTCACCCTAAGCTAGCTAGGCTAGTTCACACCAAATCCCAGCAGGTTTAGCGAACCTGGGAGTGCAAGTGCTACAGGCAAACACAGCTTTTCTGTTCACATACCCCTGCAACGTTTTGTTTTTACATTAGTATCGGGTTCAAGTTAAATGAAAAGTGGGGAAAAAAAGTAGTACAGAAAGGCAGTGCCAGCCTAGTTCTGTACCGTGCGGAGCTAGTCGATGCGATGTGTCTGTAATTACCTGAGGGTAAGAGCAGTTTACAGGGTCACTGCCGGCCAACAGACTGAAAACCTCTTGGATGTCATCCGCGTCCAGGATAACATCTTCCAGTGATTCGCCGGAGACGTCTCGAGAGAGAGAGAGAGAGAGAGAGAGAGAGAGAGAGAGAGAGAGAGAGAGAGAGAGAGAGAGAGAGAGAGAGAGAGAGAGAGAGAGAGAGAGAGAGAGAGAGAGAGAGAGAGAGAGAGAGAGAGATCAACCGTAATGTCCATATGTGAGAGCGTATTTCTGTGTTATGTTGTTAAAATAACCAGCCGGTGGAGCAACGGGGCCCAGAAAAAAGATAAAACTGCAGTTAGGCAGGATGTAGATTTATCATTAAGGATCGACGCGGAGAGTGAGAAAACATGGGGACACATAATCGCTTACCTGGAGAGGATCAGAAAGTGGGCGAGGTTTGGGAGGGGCCAGTCCTGGATGGAGGCTGGGCTGCGAGGAGAGGGTTGGGGATGTTTTGTGAGCCATGCTTTTAATCATTTGTTCATGTCTATTGATTTTATCCCTTTTTCATGTTCAACATGTGTGATCTTTTGCTGTTGGGTATTGGCAAAACGATTGTGAAATTCAGAGCAACAAAGATGGGGGAAAAAAAACGCATGGCTAGCATTAAGGACGCTGCGTACTTGAACAGATAAGTATTTGTTTAAATTCTGTCATTCAGAAACCCGAAAACCGAAACTGAAGTTACATAAATTACAAACGTTTCCTTTTTTTCTTTTTTCTTTTGCAGGACTCCGTAATGAATCTACAAACACCTTTTCTCCCAGAAGATGGCGCCCCTGTAACATTTCCATAGGTGTCGTGACATTTCGCCTGCCAAGTGAAAGTATTGGCTGTGAAAATAATGCTTACACCCAAAACACCTAGAACATTTTTAAATCTATGACTGTGGTTACAGTGAAGACACGATAACAAGGTCACGAAAAAGGTCATTTCCCCTTAGTTTTGTTGATTATACTTGTAATGGAAATTAGTTTTTACATGTTTTATATAATGCCGCCAATGACTGCTGGGATAGGCTCCAGCATCCCGCGACCCTGAGAGCTGGATAAGCGGTTCAGATAATGGATGGATGGATGTTTTATATAGTTTGTAGATTTTTATATATTTTATGTAGTATTATGAAGTATGTAGGATTAGTAACTATTGTTAAGCCACCTTGAGCTCTGGAAAGGTGCTATATAAATAAAAAGTGTTATTATTATTATTGTACACAATAGTGTTAGTAAAGTATATGAGTACTACTACTAATATTGCCTACTTCACTAATACTATTCTATCGTATATCACTATTAGTACAATAGTATCAACGTATATTAGTATAATATATTCATGTCAAGTCAAGTCAATTTATTCATAAAGCACATGTAAAAACAACCCAGTTTACCCAGTGCTGTACAATTCACAAGTACTGAAGAGTCAAAACAAACACAAAATGACAAAGGGTTGTCAGTCAACAGCTAAAACAGCAGGCAACATGATACAGTATAAACACCAACACACTTACACAAATACACACAAGCCAATCATTAATATTAGTATTAACATAGTGTATTAGTATATGATTGGTAGTATGAATGAATGAATAGTGTATTAGTACCTGTGATGGCCTGGCAGCCTGTCCAGCCTGTCTCCCGCCTGCCGTCCAATGACTACTGAGATAGGCTCCAACATCCCTGCGACCCTGAGAGCAGGATAAGCGGTTTGGATAATGGATGGATGGATGTATTAGTATATGATTGCAGTATATTAGCAGTACAGCATTTTAGTATAATATTTTAGTGTAAACAGTACAATAAAATTAGTCTATTAGCATAAGTCATTAATACAGTTGTGATTTACGCGCAACAACTGTAATTATAAGTATAATCTATTCGTATAACATCCAGGAGTCACGTTGATTTCCAGGGTAATATGAGAGTAGATTTACTCAAATAAAAATCACGTGGAGTAACTACTCTTATATTATAGGATACTGTATTTGTATAACTTATTATCATATTTTGTTTCTCTGTCTCAAACTGGGTAGTACATATTAAATTCACTATGGGGAAAATAAAGTGGTTCTATTCTGTTGTATTCTGTTGTGTTCTGTTCGACTCTATTCTGTTCTTTTCTGTTGTATTCTACTCCGTTCTATTTTATTCTACTGTATTATGTTCTATTCTATTCTTTTCTACTATATTCTATTCTGTTCTGTTGTTCTGTTCAACTCTGTTCTGTTCTATCCTGTTCAACTCTATTATGTTCTATTAAATTGAAAGGGAAAAGTGACGCTCCTTTCGAGGGGGGACAGACTGGGGCTGCCGTCTGACAGCCGCGCTGCCTAGCCACAGTGTGGTATCAGAGCACGGTGTGGTCTCTCGGATTTGTGTTGGGTGTGTGCTGTCGGTTCCTGTGTCCAGAGACTGAGGAGGGACGTCGGGAGAAATATCTCCGCCTGTGTTTGTCACATCTGTCACCTCGTTTTAAAAACTTCACCTCAGCACCAGGCGAAAGGAGGATGGAAAACTGTCCGAGCTAGTCCCCCCCTCCCGAAGACAAGACAATTCTGGAGGAACTAGGGCTAAAACTGCCAGGTTAGCTTGCTAAAGCTATCCACACAACATTTCACAGCTTTACCCGTAGTAAGTCAGCCGCCAGCTCACGTCAGTAAAAGAACTTCTTTGATATTGAGAAATGCCATTTATATGTTGGCCAGCTTTGTTAGCAAACTAGCCCACTCCTTATTGCATGCCGTGGGTTAGTTAGATATGAAGATCTCACGTTTAGCCAGCTAGCTAGCGTTAGCAATCTCGGTTAGCAACGGAGAGGGGGAAGAGATCCGTGGGACCAACCGATCTTGTTTACTAGCTTGCAAATGTTAAAACACACCCACTATGGTTTGGGGCTTGGTGTCTATATAATGGCCAGCCGTGGGAATCCTATTGACATTTGGTGTTATTGCAAGTTCCAGGAGCGGCAGGGAGCCTCGTCGCTAGCTGTAGGTTGCGTCCTCGTATTACAAGAACAAGTGGCGAACTTGTGTTTTTGGTTCCCCAAGCTGGCAGGCTGCTGTGAGACTACCCTTTTCCTGTTTTCTCCGCCCGTCCAGGTTGAGACTTGAGTCACATCGTTGAGAGCGAGGGAAACAGGAGCGAAGTGGAGATGCAGACCTTCCTGAAAGGCCGAAGAGTCGGATATTGGCTCAGCGAGAAGAAAATGAAGAAGCTCAATTTCCAGGCCTTTGCCGATTTGTGCAGGTACGTGTTGAGGAATAGATAAACCGGCCAGGCAGTGTGATTTTAAGTTCTCCAGCTGAAATGTAATTAACAAGGAAACCGTTTCAAAGAAATGCACGAAGCACCATAAAGCAATTTCCCCCTTTAGTGTTACGTGGGTGAGAGGTGCATTGACTGACAGGATGGATATGTGCATCTGACAGTTCATAGGTGGCTTGCAGGGACATGATAAGCATACTTTATCATCATCATCAGAGAGCATTAGACTATCGCATCACCCTCCATCCATCAGGGAATGTCACTGTTGTTGTTCACATGTTGAACTTTCTCATCAGATAGTGTATACCTGCTGGTTTTGGTTTGCTCTCTGATGTGTCTTTGACATTTGAAGTTTCCATTAAGGGGTAGATTATTAGGCCTCTGTCTGGACTGCTGTCTCCCATGCTGCTGTTTTTTAAAACACTCTTGAATGTAATGAGGACAAACGAGTCTACTTTTTTCGTTGTTAGATAATGTAAAGTGTTTTGCTTATTATTTCTATGGATAATATTTGTTGAAACACTGTACTGGTGTAAGTACCCGGGAGGAGATTAAGTATGTAAGAAGAATGTAAGTGAGATCATTGAGTTTAAGTGCATCTGTAATAGAACAAATGTCATAACTTAATACTTGACTGATTTTTCTTGTTTAATTTTTTTTTAAGAATCACGAGGCTTCATGGGAGATTCCAACCCGAAACTACATACTAAAGCTAGAATCCTAAAACCTGTTTCTAATCTGTGATTTCATCAAGAAACACTTTCTGCAACTTATCCACTAACACGGAATAGGAGCCTAGCTTTGTAGACTCATTTAGGGTTTTAACCTTTGTGCCTTATTTCATACTATTACTATGGGTTCTAAACCTGTAGCTTAACCCAGTAGCTTATATGTACCCATATCTATAGAAACTATTTAGCGTTGTCAATAGTATCCATATCTGCTTTATATAGATTGTAAGGGAAGCAGCTCCAGAAAGAATTGCTTGTTATCACAGGCTTAAGAGTTGGTCCTTTTGTTTCTATCAAAGGGAAGGTTTGTTCATGTATACGAACTTAGAAAATCTGTCCAAAATCATGGTAACAATTGGGTTCCAGTTCAAGGGTCTATTTCCACTGTAAAATGCTTTTGGATTTTTATGGCCCAGGGGTGGGAGATCTATCCTTTGTTAGTGCCATATATTATCTTGCTATGTTATAGCATATCTGTCTTCAGCTGAAGGCCGAGTTATATAAGGTGTTGTAAAGTGGGGCATGGATTTCCTCAGTAGGCGGACTGTGAGAGTGGTGAACCATAACTCTACAGCTTTACAAAAGCTACTGTATATAGCACCGAGAAAGGGCTCCCATGTATGACACTAGCCTTAACATCCAATGAGTTCACTTTCTACCCTAATTGTTCGATGTTCGTGCCTTTGGAGAAGGCACTTAGCCACATGGAAAACACAAATATGAAAAGCCAGTGGTTAACAAGAGGAGATGATGGAGACAACACTTTGTCTCTGGCAATTCAAAGACCGCCTGCCGCCTGTGTGTTTGGTGGTTTTTTCACTGTGCATTGTCCCATCCGATTAGCTTGATGAAGTATTGCCACCTTTCCAAGTGGATTTTTGCTACGCAAAGTAACCTGATTGAGCCAGCGCAGATTACCACACTGTAAGCCACAAAACATTTTTAATCTCCTCATAAACCCTCTGCAATGCCCTCCCCCTCTAGGAACATGGATTGCAGTGCGTGTTGTAGAGAGGGGTTGGTGTGCCTGGGGTTAAGAAGTGGTGTTTTTGAGTTTGTGACAGCAGAGCTCACAAAGGACAGTCAAATTTATAACATTTACACTGTCACAACCAATTTCATCGGTGTAACGTGGCATAGTGCAGCAAATACCATGTGAGTGAAACAATTTTGTTATGATCACCACATGATCACTTTAACTCCACCACTGGAACTAGTTGTTCTCTTCTACTTCTCTATTTTTTAAGAAAGAAAGAATTTCCCCTTTGATGTACCATTGAAGTGAGCGAAACTCGTCCTCGAACGGAAGAGAAAGACGAAACCAACATGAACTTCCTATCTGCGGCTGCTTTGTATAGACTTGATCTGCTTGTTTTAATTTTTGGGTTTTTTTTTTAAGGCCTGTTGACTTCCCAGAAGGCACAACACCCTGGACAGAGCCAAGGCCAAGGTGTCTCAGCCTGTGGCACTTCTGTTAAGACATTGGTTTGTGAACTTGGATCTCAAGATCTGCTGTTATGTGTTAAGTGTCAGCTCCTTGCTGAACCCCAGGGGGTAAAATTTAGGTCTAGACATCACGACGGATGCCTTCCTTGGATATCTCAAACTCATTGGATTGCAGATACCCAGGTTTTATGTTGCAGGTTGATATTGCTACTGTTTTAACACATTAAGTAGTGCTGTCCAATGTATAGACAGTTTTTTTTTACTCAATAGAGTGTGGCATTATTAGACTCCATTCAGGCCTTCTTTTGTAGTCACCCCAGTGGGTGGTATGCATCTGAGCTTCTGAGTGCTCTTATGTGGAGTTTGTTCTGTCTTGTACAGCTGGGTGTTGGGAGATCCCTGCTGGTCTGAGGCGATGTGCAATGGAGCATTGGACTTATTTGGCTTTATATTTGTGCCCGTTTTATAATCTAGCACAACATTTCAGAGGCTTCCTGCAGTCCTGGAGACTCAGGTCTACCTCAATGGGGAAATTAGATGCCTTTCTGGACCACGCACCTGAGCACCAATGCACACTACAGAAACATTGTCACTTCCTCCTGTCATGGCTAGGCCACAAAGCTTTCTCATTCAGGAGCCACATAGTGGGACACTAAGCTTGGGGGCACCGCACTGAGCTGCACTTGTGTTTAGACATTTTTCCCCCCTTTTTGTGACGTGGTTTGTTGTACATGTCAGTATTGTCTCAAACCTGCAACCAGGGTTCATATTTTGCCAGGTAGTAATCAGGCCTGTGGTGTACTGTAAATAGATATGTTTTGGGTGAGTTTTAAGATAGATAGATAGATAGATAGATAGATAGATAGATAGATAGATAGATAGATAGATAGATAGATAGATAGATAGATAGATAACTATATATATATAGATATAGATATATATGTAGCTACTGGTGTAGTGTGGTGAGAAAAAAAAGTGCCTCGTTCACCACGTTATCTCTGTGCTCTTGTGTGTCAGGCATCAACAAAAAGGTCTGTTCCTGTCTTGCTTCTCTGTTTAGTCTTCTCTTCATCCCTTTCATGGTGTTGACTGTGCAACAATATGGCAGGGCAGACAATCTCCATCGGAGCTGGGATGAAACCAAAGGCCCCATTCACACCACATGAAATGGGCCAGCTGCAGTATTAAATATCCACATTGTTGTGAAGTGGTGAATGGCTGCCCTGCTGTTACCATGGGGCCGAAAACCTCAGAACAACTGGGACAAGGCAGTGCGGTGCTGTTTGAGTGGTTTTGTTCCTCGTCGTAAAAGTCCTCCAACCAGGAGGCTCATCATGTTAGCCCCACAAGCTTTTCGTAGTTTTTGAATTCAGCCGGATATCGTTCACTGTTTTGTGAACGGAGCCCGCTGGCAAGTTGTTTGCTAGGAGGAGCATTCAGCAGCCTCACTCCACCACAACTGTGGGGAAAAAAAATGCCATCTCTTCTTTCGTTTGTGTCCTGGCAAGCCTCAGTTCTTTCTTTTCTCTCTCAATGGAGGAACAGGCCTAATCTGATTCTAACAACAGCTCCCTGGTAACCAGCGGGTTTTAACATGCCTAGTCGCTTTCTACATTTTGACCCTCTTCCAGAAAAGCAAAAAAAAATGCTCTTCTTATGAGACGGAAAATTTTTGTTTTCTTCTACGTCCACTTGTACTCTGCAAGTGTACTTGTCTGTTTTTGCTTTACTTACGGTGAAGACATTTGTGCAGCCAAGCGCGCTAACAGACCTTTACAGTGTTTATGTTGGGCGGGGTACTCAAACACGACTTTGTTCTCACAGAGATGGAGAAGGGATTCATCCAGGTTCCTCTTGTGGCCCATGTGGTGGTGTTTTAGGTCTGAGCCGTCAGAAGTCTCTCAGTCAAATGCCACTGAGGACTACTCTGGTATAGGTCTTCTGGTTGCCAAGCAACCAGTTTTTACCCAAAGCTTAGACTTTCCATGCCATCACCATACAGAACAACGTTTCCCTGCTCCTAAGTGTAATCTTGCATTTCAGCTGTGTTGGTTATATGCCTGCTCCCCTCCTACTACAAATAGCTTTCTAGTGTTTGCCTTTCCAAACCCTTGCAGATAAAATAATGATGGATCTACAGAGTTGCCATACTCTGCATTGTAAATATTGGTATATTTTTATGTGGTCCACGCTTGTTGCTAGGAGTAAGTTTAGATAATCATCTGTGTTGGAGGTTGTTGTGTTTGCCTCATCTTGCTGACGATCCACATGTCCAGATTTTCTCAAAACTTTTGTTCGTTTCTAATTTGCCTTGTCTCTGAACACTAATTGCATCCTCAAGAAGGCACAGCACAGACAGGTGTCTCCAGAGTTTTGATATCAGTACCAAAACTCTTATGAACTTTTATCTCAGTACCATTGAGAGTGTCTTGACAGGCTGTATCACAGTGTGGTTTGGCAACCTGACTGCTCAGGACTGCAGACTGCTTCAAAGGACTGTAAAGACAGCAGCAAAAATCATTGGCATAGAACTACCACAACTTCATAATATTTACACCAATCACTGCAAAAGGAACGCCCAAAACATTAAGGACACCAGCCACCCTGCTCATGTTCTGTTCCCGCTCCTTCAATCTAAAAAAATGTTACCGGAGTATCAAATCACACACCACCCATCTCAGTAATAGTTTATTTCCACAGGCAGTCAGGTTGCTGAACAGCTGACGTGCCCATATATACACTGTACATTGTTGCTTTATCGTGTGCTGTATATTGTATGTATAATGTATGAATTCACTGTGTACATAGTCTATGTAGGTCTGTAGTGTTGTCTTTTTTTTGGGGTAGTGTATCATTTTGTCCTTTGTCTTTGTGTCCCTTGTGTTAAGGCAGAGAGAGCCAGAGCACAAGAATTTCATTGTGTTCTAATACACATGACAATGATGTTGAATTTGAACTTGAAATTAATTCTGTAATGGATACGGAAGCCAGTATTAACAATTCTATTTAATGTGCAACATTTGCTCATTCACCCTGTTTATTTTCAGTGGAAAAAGTGACTTATTTTTATCTTGTCTTTCAGGAAAAGAGGAATAGAAGTTGTTCAGGTAAGTTGACAGCCTATCTTTGTGTTTGGTGCTATTTCTAATGTTGCAGTAATGGGTATTAAAGACCCAGAAGTCATTTGGTTTTTAATAAGTTTAAAACATTGGATATAAGTAAAATGGCAACATGCAAAGTATGACCAACACAGTGAAATCCTGCAGTGCCAGTTAATCAACATTTGCAAAGGACTTCTGTGGTCCTGTTGCCTCCTGTTCAAATAAATAAAATGGTAACCTTCCAGGGCTATCTGCTTCTCTCCAGTCAGTCGCCTGCTGTCCATCTCTGCCCACCTCCCTTGGTCGTAGGGCAGCCATAGGGCACACCACTCCCCGCTCTCAAAACATTTCATGTGGATTCGGCTCTAAACCACTGAGAATTCCCGAGCATATTTTAACTAATGCATATTTTCACATATTTTCAACTTCACTCTGCTGTCTTGAATGCCTTGTGTAGATGCTTTACAGACCCTGGTACTGCACTGAAACTGTAAGCATCACCAATCAATGTACCTCCTGAGCACTTGGTATTCAGGGTTCAGCTGTGATGCAACTCGTCCCAGTGGGACAATTAAACACCTGGCCTCAACTTCTCTTCTCTACAGGTCTCTGCTTAACACTTTCATTACTCAACATGTCGCATTTGTATACATGCGATTATGTGGCCGTGTTTGTACAAGCACTACAGTGCATTTATCAGTAAGCACTCACAGCTCACTGGAAAACAAGCTTCACTGAGCCCTATTCCCACTCTCTTTCAAAATGCGCCTTGGTATCAAGGAGGAAATCAACAATGAAATCAACATTTCTGCCCTCTCTCAGCCTCTAATTCCAAGCTGATTTTTAAATCATGTTTCTTGTGTTCTTTGAGTTTTTGTTTCTCCTTACTATTTTTTGAAGATATCTTCAGCAAACTCAGACTGAGCTCTGTTCTGGGAATAGTCCCAAAGTAAGCATGGTTTTAGTTCCCAATGTGCATTCAACCCCTCTTGGGAGGCCAGCAGATCTTTACAACTACTTTGCCAAAGAATGAGCCTTTCGGTCATATCACATACCCCTGTAACCTGTTGTCGTCGCCCCCACCACCACCACCCCTCAACCCCCACTTCCCCACAAAGAGGCACAATCCCTCTGTATTTTTAGCTGTGCTGTCACTGCCAATTGAGAGAGTTCAATACAGACAGACACATCCAGGTTATGTATCTGAGTTAATGGTGATAAGAGCAGTCTACGAGATGAGTCTGGTGCCAGTCAGTGGCTGCAGTGACACAAAGGCATCATGGGGAAAGACAAGGGCTGCCTTTGTAATGCTTTGGTCCTGTTATGCAATTCTCTGTATGAAGCTGTCACCCCCTATTATAATGAGGAAGAGGGATGCTGTGTCTGAGGCAGAGAGATGTCAAAAGGGAAAGTGAAGCAGAGAGAGGTATTGGGAAGGTCATGGAAAGGGGGAAAAGGGGGAAACGGATTACAGGGGTATTGTTTGGTAGTGGGGCTCGACTGCTGTCTAACCTAGTTTAACCTTATCATTAGATGTTTATGGTAGTAGCTGTGGTAAATATCTCTAGATAGGACCCGCATTTACCTAACCTTCACTCCTGCCCTTACAGTCTGACAGACGAGACAACCCTAGTGATAACAACTCGGCCTTGCATAGCCAAGGATAGATAAATTAGTCCATTCAGCCTTAGTCTGTAGATTATAGACACTGGCAGTGGAAGTGGTTGCCATGTTTTGCGACCTAAAATAGAGGGTACAATGTCACAATTTTTGCAGTTCTTGGTCCTATTATGTCTCCAGTTAGATTGATCTATGTTAAATGTTAATTTACCAGAAGGCATTTAAGGATGCGAGATCAGCATACTTCTCTAAACTAATATCAAGAAATAACCACAATCCTAAAGTTCTCTTTAGGGTAATTGATTCTGTTATTAATAGTCCCTCCACTTCTTTTTTTGAACCTGATGTTTAGTTGTCAAAAAAAATCTTATTCCTTTTTTTTAAATAAGGTGGAGAATATCAGGTCCCAAATCCAGCCTGGCCCTCGCATTTGTTACATTCCCTGTGTTAATTCTGTCTCTTTTACCCAGTTCCAACCAATTACAATTTCAGTGTTAAGAGAGTACAGTCTCCAGTATGAACGCCTCCTCCTGCATCTTAGACATTATTCCCACTAAGCTGCTCAATGAGGTATTTTCAACTGTTAGCTCTGTTGTTCTGCAAATTCTTAATAATTCTCTGGCCTCTGGTTCTTTTCCAGACAGTTTAAAGCATGCCATTGTTCATCCATTGCTGGAGAAACCTAATTTAGATCCCCTGCCCTTAAGTAACTACAGACCAATCTCCAAATTCACTTTTTTATCTAAGGTTCTGGAGAGGGTAATTTTATCTCAGTTGTTGTTGTTGTTGTTTTAACACGAATAGTGTTTTTAACAGTTTCCAGTCTGGTTTTAGAGCACTTCATAGTACCGAGACAGCTTTAGTTAAGGTCACTAATGACCTACTGCTGATTGCAGACAGAGGTGACAGCTCGATTTTAGTTCTTTTAGACTTAAGTGCTGCCTTTGACACAGTCGATCACAGCATCCTCTTACATTGCTTAGAAACTTGGGTTGGCATCAAAGGCTTGGCTCTTAGTTTATTACACTCTTAACTCACCAACAGAACTTTTTCTATTGTTCAGGGTAACTACTTCCTTGGTGGCTCAGTTAAGTTGTGGTGTCCCTCAAGGCTCAGTTCTTGGCTCCCTTCTGTTTTCTATATACATGTTGCCTGTTGGCCAGGTCATTCAAAATCACAATGTGTTTTACCATTTTTATGCAGATGACACTCTGTTATAGATGCCACTAAAATCCACAGATCCTTGCGCCCTAGTAAATCTCACAACTTGCCTCTTTGACATTAAATCCTGGATGTCTGAAAATATTCTTAACTTAATGATAAGGCTGAGGTCATTCTGTTAGGTCTCCCAAATTCCATCAGCCCTTTTGGTGCTAATCTTGGTGGTCTGTCAGGTTAGCAGGCTGCTAGAAATCTTGAGGTAATATATTGTTCAGTCATGTTTCCTCCAGCTCAAGGTAATCTCCAAAATTAGGTAATTTTTATCAATTTCTGATCTGAAAAAAAGTTTTACATGCTTTTATCTGTTCTTGGCTTGACTATTGTAACACACTTTACTTTGGTATAAGCAAGGGCTTTCTCTGCCGCCTGCAGTAGATACAAAATGCTGCTGCTCGGCTCATTACGGGGACAAAGAGACATGGCCATATCACTCCTGTGCTTGCCTCCCTACACTGGCTCCCTGTTATATTTCATATTGACTTAAAAATTTTCTTGCTCAATTTAAGCCCTTAAACAGTCTTGATCCTACATATATTTTGTAATTTACTGACTTGGTATACGCCCCCATGACCATTAAGATCAACAGATGGAGCCCTGCTGGTTATTTCCAGGTCTCGGTTTGTCACAAAGGGTGATCGGGCTTTTGCTGTTAGAGCTCTCAAACTATGGAACTCTCTTTCTATAGAACTAAGACAAACCAAGTCTCCAGCTTCTTTTAAATCTCTTCTTCTTTGTGTGAAAGCTTTTACAAATGTTTGATATTTGTGCTTATTTATTCATACTGTTTTTATTTTTACTCTTACTTATTTGGTCTTATTCTTATTTTTGCCCTGTCTGTTTTTATTTCTTTGTAAAGCTCTTTGTAACATTGTTTTAGAAAAATGCTATATAAATAAAGTTATTATTATTATTGTAAGATAATAACCGCACCCATAGGCTGATGCAATCGGCATAGATGTTACAGTCTTTTTCTCTAGATGGAGGATATCCTAGTATTTTTATACATATATATATATATATACACAGACATACATACATACACACACACACACACAAAAACATACGCACAAAATGTATACCATGAGAGGTTTGGAACCGCTGGATGGCTTGGCGGTGGCTATGACTTCACCTCGTGTGAGCAGATCTTTGCTAAATCTGGTGGCCCTTGGGAGCTCATTTTTTATATTTCCATTTTCAGTGTGGGAAAGCCATCTGCATGTATGCCCATCACACACACAACAAAAAAACACTGCGAAAGAACAGAAGGCAGGTTCTTTAAATTCGATTTTGTATGATTGATCTAACTTAAGCCCTAACATTCTTCCCACTCAAGTCAGTTTACATTTAGGCACCCCATTATTGCACTCACATACTCTCTAGTTCTCCTTCCTCTGGACAGCAAGTAACGCTTCGTCCATACCGACCCCTTCACCCTGAGCTTATGAGAGCCATTCTTCCAGCACTCCTTACATTAAGCTGTTTGTCTCACAAAATTGATTAGATTAACTCACCTGACAGGGTTTGGCCTGGAGCAGGCAAGTGTTCACTCTCCAATAAGAGAAACTCGTCATGGCAAAGGGCCAGGGCCATTGTTTGAGTGGGCAGCCCAAGGAGAAGTTATTGAGTTACCGTTTTTATTATATGCAAAGTGCATGGGAATTTAAAGTTAATATCCGGTGTGTTACTGTATCTCACTTTCATATTAAATTTGTGGAGGCCGGCAGAGTTAAGATCCTCTTTGGAAGACATTCAATGGTCTTCCAGTGCACCATGTTTCCAAAGACAGCTGCTTGGCAGCCTTTTAGTTGGATTTTGTGTTTGGTGACATTGCTAAAAGCAGGGCTAAAGATCACAAATTTGGCTAAATAGCAAAGTTTTAACAACAGCCTGAGGATAGCTGTTGAAGATAGTTTTTAGGTTGAGGTTAATAAGCAGTCACTACAACAAAGGCATTATGGATGTTTTTACAAAAATGACACATGGTGAGAATGGAGCTGTCAATATATTATGAGCACAAAACAGGAACACTGCTAAATTATCTCAGGAAGAGGGGTGGGAGGCAATATTTCTCTCTCTCTCTCTCTCTCTCTCTCTCTCTCTCCATTTGTACTGTGCTGGAAAAGTAAAACTCAACTTATTGGGGAGCCTTTGTTAAGGATCGAGGTAGAAATGACAGAGGCGTAACTTTGACCCAGATGAACCATACAGCACCATCTTCAAATTCCTCCACCTGGTACCACTTTACAATAAGACTACCCTTACAAAGGGTTTATGAATGGTTTATAATTCATTAATTAATTAGGTTGTGAACACTCCATAAATCATTAATAAGTTGTTCTAACACATTAGATAAAAAGGGCAACCGTGACATTGCTTGCCAGATAGTGAGCCCACATGTATCTGTGCTTTTAAACCTCAGATGTCATTAGTTACTCAGATAGCAACTAGCAAGATCTAAGATTTAACAGGATAGATAAAAAGTGCAGCAGTAGCTTGATCTTGCCAAATAATGAGCTTGCATGGATGTATGAAAACTGTTATAACTTGTTCATAGTGGTTATTAATGATTTACAAAGTGTTTACAACCTAATTAATAACCAAATTATAAACCATTTATAAATCCTTTATAATGGCAGTCTTATTATAAAGTGGTACCCTCCAACTTCCTCTTTCTCTGCTAACCGTCAACCCATTTCAGTGGGCTTAAAGAAGGCATGGACCTCCTTGGTAATAAAGCCTGAGATTAAAGACTCGCATGGAATCAGCATATCCATCTGCTTTTCCTCCTTGGCTTTCTTTTTTGGTCAAGCTTTCACACAGCCACTGGAGCTTTGGCTCAGGAGCTGCTGCCCCGTTCACCCTCTCATTTGATTCTTAGTCTTTATGTTCTCATTTATTACGTGCAAATAAAAATGTGCTTAGGTTGCCTGGCTGCTGAGTCATTGGATTTAAGTCATAGATTAAGTAGTGGTTACCCTAATATGGTCCTCAGATACCTCCATAACCTTTTTCCTCCGGTGCACAAGAGAGACAGAGTCAGCAGTGAGACTAGGAAGTCTAATTACTGTATGGGCTCTAGGGAGGCTGAGAAGTTACCCACTAGTCTAATTAGCTTCCAATTTGACCTTCCATACAGAATACATCTGGAAACTAATGTTAATGCTTCTCTCTTTTGTTTGGTCTTTACTTCACAGAAGATGTGGCCAGCAGCCACAGTTTGTCTTAGATATGTTTTGTTACACCGGGTTGTCATTGCCACAATGCATCCTAAGTAAATCATTCATCACATGTCTGTCTGATGGCTCTGTGAACACATCGTCTCGAGGCTGGCCTGAGAACAAAGGAAAAGCCAGGTGAAACTAGAGCCAGATGGCGTAACTATAATGGATAAGGCAATAACACCTAATGGGTCTACCAGCTTCATGGCGAAGCCTAAACAAGAAGACAAACAGGTGATTGTACCTTCTATGTTAAGCAATAGTGCAGGCAGTGGCCTTTTTTGTATCCACCACACTTGTGCCTAATTTTGTTCTGATGTGAAGTGCTATGGGTTCTGTCCACACCGATTGTTGTTTCTACTGGGGACCAGCCAAGGCCCTGTGTGGACCCACATGAAACAGGAAAATATGTTACCCTTGACCTTGCCTCTCCCTCAAGGATCCAGCATGTTTTCTGTGCTGTCCATCACTGAAGTGACCCAATGCTGGCTTCTCTGTCCCAGAGGGATTTGCAAAGACGTCAGTTGACATTTCTGCATTTAGCATTTAGCAGAACATGACTACCATTGGGTTTTTGGGTGAGCTCTAGAGGAAGGTCATTCTACATGTGTATGGGGACAGGAGAAGCTCATCCTCTCTGACATGTCCTTTCTGTTGGGTGTTGACCCCACTGTGTGGAGTCCTGTTTTTGTGAAGGGGCCAGGCTGTGGACAGGCCCACTATGTTGTGTAAGCAGGAGATTAAAAGCTGCGCCTCGGTGGATCACAGTCAAATCCCCTGCTGCCCCTGCCCTGGCCCACAGACCCAGACACAGAGAGAGAGAGAGAGCGAGCGAGTGCGAGAGGGATAGGGAGGTAGGTGCCTTTTAGGCCAAGCTCCGTTCAGCTCACCCCTGTCCTCAAGGCACCAACTACACCTCACACTGCTGCTAGGGCCCTGGCTGCATTGGTGGTCACAGCAGCTGCTGTTAACTATCCTGTGGTTGTGTGCATCCGCATGTGACAACTTTGTTCATACAGTTGTTGATTTTACGACTCGGTGGTGACAAGGTAATGGCCTTGTGTTCATGTCTTTTATCTGCATGTGTGGCAGCCATTCCACAACATACATCTGATTAACTTGCTTGACATCCAGATTTATAGAGCCACTTATTCTAACCTTCAACCTTAACACCTGTTGACAGTCTCCAGACATCCAACCGCAATCATTTCAATTAAAGTTAGCCGGCTCTTACATTATTTCATACAGATGTTGAGATATTAGACTCTGTTGTTGACAGGTGTCTATGGGGGCTCTAAGGCTTGTTGCTGCAGGCAAAAAGAGAGGCAAGAGGAGGTTGTGGCTCAACAGTTTAATGACTGGGGGAGAAAGAGAGAGATGCTGTAATGATGTAGCCTAATGAGCTCCCACTGAGATACATTTGAAATAGATCTGTGTAGGGCATGGGCGTGCTGTGTACATACTGTGTGATGTACAGTACAGATTGTGCCTGGTCAGTGTCGCAAAGCCCACATTCCACACCTTTTTAATTTCTCAGATTCAAGATAAGATTGACATCTTTACTGCACCCCTGATTTCAGGTTATTACTTGGCTTTGGAGGAAACCAGATTACAGTTGGATATCGTATACAGTCTGAAGTAGCCTGGGCAGAGACCCTGGCCTTTAGGTCGATTGATATGTAACAGATTTGCCACTCCTTACAATCGACTTCTCAGTACAGGATCAAAGGTGGGCTAATTAGTCACCTATCTGCCACAACTCTTAGAATGATTAACAAGGGCACATTGTCTCTGGGCATGACCACCCTTAAACCAACTGAGACAATCTACTGTTTCACAGCCCTCAACTCCAAGCTTTGCACTGGTCCACACCTATTTGGCTAAGGTGCATTTGCTCCCCTTTTAAGAATGGTCTGAACTGTACAAAGGACATTCTAGCGGATCCTGAGTGACTCTAATTGGTGTTTGTACAGGTGCTACTGGAATATTTAATGTCAGTGGTGATCTGGTGATCTCCTTTTGCTGATTAGCTATGTGTGGGTAATAAATCATCTCTGTTATATAAGTCACATGGGAAACCTGATGATTTGTGCTAACAACACCATCCTTTTCCACGTTTGACTGCTCCCAAAGTGCTTGCATAATGTGCATTGACTAGCCAAAATTGCTCTGATGTTTGGGGTATGAATTAAAAACATTCACTGTTCCGAGAATACAATGAATTGCCTTGTATTGCTGTGGAATTAATTTTCATAGTGTAGGACTAGGAATAATTAATTAGAGAAATTAGACCTGTCCTAGCTGAAATTCTGCCCTAGGCAGCTCCAGTCATAGATTTCCACTTATTCCAGTGTCTCTAAATAGACTTTCTCTATCATTGGGTCTTTTCTGTTATTATGAAACCCATGGTCTCTGCTGAGGACAAGCTGACCTGAAGCACCACACTAAGGCCTTTTCTCCCCCCTCACTGTCTCTTTCTCTTCCTCTGCCACCTGCTTAACTTATGTAGAATTACCTTCTTGTAAAACCACCAAATTTCAAATCCACATTCTCTTTGATTTTAAACTTTAATGTTGTCTGTTGTCTCAACGCACACACACACACACACACACACACACACACACACACACACACACACACACACACACACACACACACACACACACACACACACACACACACACACACACACACAGACCTCCTCTTTTGTTCCCTCACTCACAGTGGATATATTCAGTCAGTATCACAATAGAAGCTCCTTGTGGTTTGTATGTCTAATTTACCCTGGCAGAGGAGTGGCCACTGTGCCCCTATAAAGCCTGGTGTTTCTTTCCCATTTCTTCATATAGACAGAGAGAGAGTGTGTGTGTGTGTGTGTGTGTGCGTGCGTGTGTGTGTGTGTGTGTGTGTGCGCGCGCGCACATGTGCATGCATGACAGTTAGTGGCTGTGCTGACCCACATAAGTCCAACTACACTTGACCGACAAAGCTGATTTGATTGACTGTGGACTACAGAGGCCCCTGCAGCCAAGCTTACTCTTTCATCTAGTAGTGGGGTATATGACTAAAAGTGTATGTCACCAGTCACCATATTTTCAGAATAATGGTTTGGGATGGTAATGTATCATGGTATCATCATTTGTCTCATATAGCAATTTGAAACATTACCTGAGTACAAGAACCCTGTAAAAATGCCCATATTTTTAACTATATTTTCTCCTCTATACTTATATCGTTTGTGTGTTTCCACTGAACAGATTTTATACACCATCGATTTCATCAAATATAGTCATGTTTTGAGAATCTTGTTTTGAGTTTGCCCCCCATTGGACCTTTGATTGGCTGATCGACAGCAAGTCAAACACGAGTTGAACAGCATTCGTACTGTCTAGTAACTATCTTTTATAGGCCTATGCTATTTGGCAATGGTATTTTGATGCAAAAATTATCTTGATGTACAGCTCTGTCTGTGTGATTCAGAGTTGAGCCCAGAGATAGAAGTGGCTCAGCATTGATGCTTGGCCCATAACTGAACACAGTATAGGATGAGCTTTGCAAGATTTCAAGTTAATTCATTGAGACTAAAGCATTGGCATTGTTCCAACTGTTGCTCATTATTACTAAAGTTGATTGAAAGAATGGTGATGATTGTATTATATAAAAAAAAAAGTCAAAATGCAATCCCTGCGGAAAAGCACACTGCATAGAGATGCAGTGTCAGGCACAAAGGGCATTGCCTGGTGTTTTCCAAAGAGTTTTGCATGCCATAAATCGTCCCCTTGCAACTTCTTTGTGCAACCTTGCTTTTGCAGTAGGTTGACATACAGGTATCGCTAAACAACTGATATCGGCTATGTCTGAGCTACTTCCACTTTTGATGAACTACCATTGGTTAATTGCATAATGAAAATGACTATCTATTTGCACATAAGAAATTATTGAGTGAGGGGAAATTATAAAGGAGTATATAACTGGGAAGAATAGATTTCTTGTGTTCTCGCCCTCAGCAATGACAGTTATGCAACATAACTTGTAGATGATAGTTCTTCGCCCTAGAGCCCACTTCTTAAACCCAAAATAAGTCCACATAATGGAAGACGCTCCACTTATTTAACAGTCATCACGCCACACTGTTGTGCTGACAGTAAAACAGCCCTGCCTACATGAATTTTGCAAATAGTAACATTGCTTCAGGCAGTATATGTGAGATGGCATTGGGTGGCTCCATTCCAGCACTTTACTTTTATTTTTTTTCTCAACCCTGCAGTAAACTGTAGGACACGGTGGCCTAGTGGTTAGCATTGTTGCCTCACAGCAAGAAGGTCCTGGGTTTGAAACCCAGGCCATCCCAGGTCCTTTCTGTGTGGAGTTTGCATGTTCTCCCCGTGTCTGTGTGGGTTTCCTCTGGGTGCTCCGGTTTCCTCCGACCATCAAAAAGACATGCATGTTAGGGTTAATACTCCTGTCTGTGTCCCTGACCAACCAAGGCAATGGAAAGAAGAACTGGAGCTGGTCCCTGGGTGCTGCAGCTACCTACTGCTCCTATACAATAGGATGGGTTAAATGCAGAGAACACATTTCGTTGTAACCGAACAACTGTAAAATGACAAAATAAAGTGGCTTTCTTTCTTCTTCAAATGATGTGGCTGTCTGTACCCAATTTTCTACCACTTCTGCAGTTTCAGTATACCACCCACTACCAATTCCTCCCCCTCTGCCACAGTCATTGGTGTGGAACCAGTTATTTGCAGAAAGTCTCACTGTCACACTTTGTATGATTTTGCACTTTTAACTGTAAAGCTCTGTCATCACTATGTGAAAGGTATTTATAAAATCAATAGGCCTGATCCTCCTCTCGGATTGGCTCACATTTGATGCTGTTGTAAAATACCTAATACCTGCATAACCATTACCATGCTAACCGAAACTCACCCCACATATTGCCGCTGTGTCACAGCAATATTGCTTAGCAGGAGAAGAGTTCCTTGTTCTAAATCATGACTGATGTTAACTGGTTAAGAATGCCCAATTGACTGCCAAAAAGATATATTAGATCTCCTCTTACATTAGATGGCACAGTACACACCAATTTATAAAAGGAATAAACCACTCCGCGATGTCGTTCCCTTTGTGTTGTACCTAAAAACATCTCTTAGTAGTGGCTCTGAAACTCACTTTGTAGCTTATTGGTTAAGTATCTCCAAGTTATACCTGAGTTGAGAATGTGCCCTCTTTGTCCTGTGCTCTTCCCTGACAAAACCAGCTGGACCTCAGCCAGCCCTTGGAGGACCAGGGTCCCCTGGACGTCATCATCCACAAGCTGACCGATCTCATCTTGGAGGCCGACCAGAATGACTCGCAGGCCGTCTTGCTGGTACAGAGAGTACAGGTAGATGTCTTTTTCTTTTCCATCCCCTTTAAAACAACATGAGCATTCAGGGTTCCGACAAGAGTCTGTCAGTTCTCTAATAATAGATGAATTCGATAGGTGAATTTCCAGCTTTTAAAAATTCAGGAGTTCCACACCAAAGTTTGGAAGTGAGGGAAAATGCACTTGTCCAGTAACAACACACAATCAAGAAAAGATCCTCTGTCATTTGGCTCTGCATCATTTGTTATGGTCAAAAATGATCTTTGGCTCTAGAATAACATGGCATTTACCTGACATTGTTGACTGTCATGTTGCCCTACCTGTCAGCATACATCACACTGCTCACTGACCAGGATCTTGAAATACTGTGTAGAATTTAAGATTAAAGAAAACTTTTCTTAGCTTGTGTCTTAATTAGACTTAAACAGCATGCCTCAGGCAAATAACATTTGCAAAAAATAATCATGTCGACAGTTGAGATTGATAGACATACTCGAGAAATGGAAAAATAAGATTAAGACAGCAAAATATGATGGCTGTTAATGGCCAGATTTGAAATTCACACTAAGTAATTAATCGAATAGATTTCTGTGTCTGAAAAGTTGAAGTTGCTGAAGAGTTTTGCATGCTGTTGTCAGACTGGGAAGTGTCTCATTGGGGCAGCAAGTGTTCAGCTGCCATCTGTCACTTCACAGCAGGTCATAGCTCCAAATGAGCTTTGTGTGCACACTTCAGAATGATTGGGATGTGTGTTCTCACAAATCTGTCCTAGAGATGGTGTGAAATTGATTTTATTCCAGCATATCTCTCTCTCTCTCTCTCTCTCTCTCTCTCTCTCTCTCTCTCTCTCTCTCTCTCTCTCTCTCTCTCTCTCTCTCTCTCTCTCTCTCTCTCTCTCTCTCTCTCTCTCTCTCTCACTCACTCTCTCACTGGATGACTCAGGAGCTGTGATCATGATCAACATCACACAGTCCTGTTATCATGCTCAGTTAAGGAAAAAACAGGAAGTCAGTAAAGCCAGGTTATTTAAAAGTCCAGCTGCAATTAACATCCATCTTTTTGCTATAACAATATACTTTAAGCCTTCTTGCTCTATATATAGGCTGTCTGAGTGAGCCAGCTAACCCCACGTCTGTATCACGTAGTATTGTGACTATGTCCATATAGACAGTGAACTTATTTGCATAGATTTCTGTCTAGTTATAATGTTGTGAATGCATAAATGATTAGCAAACCACATTGGTGTTACAGTTAGTCAGTGCCAAACCAGGACTGCAGACTGAATACACAGATGTTAGGTAAAGAAAACTTATTTGGGCAACATTTGCTTGGCTTGCTGTTTTGTTTCTTGAGCTCTCAGGGCAGCTTCAAATCAGGTTCAAATCAGGTTCAAGTTCAAATCTGCTTTATTGTCATCCCATTCATATACAGTGGCACGAAATTGCGTTTCCTTGGGTCTGATCCTACAGTGCCCTATAAGACAATAAATACAAGTTACAATAATAAAATGATCATAAAATACATCAGTGCAAAGTGCATATAAAGGTGCAATCAATAAGTGATGCCAGTTACATGAGAAGGGATTTTGGTTGTGATGCCACCAGTTAGCCAATAAAGTGATGTACAGCAGTGATATATGTAACGTGTCATAAATACAGTCCTTGGGATTATGTCATGATCGGTCCTTTAAAGGGTTAGGAAGCCTTTTTTATATTTTCTTTGAGCTGAAAACATGTTGGTATAGGCCAATGGAGCTGTTCTTGATAGATTACGGTGGAATTGAGGGTGAAAGTTTACATTTTTTTCTATCTGTAGGAAAAAGCACATTATGAACAACCCCTCTAAATGGCAGATTTAAAGGTCCATGAAAATGAAATCTGTAAATTATTTCTGGTTTGTTTTTAATAAAGTTAAGCTTTCATAAATTCCCAAAAGTTTTTAAAATTTAGTCTTGCAAAAATATGCAAGAAATGCACATCACTTCACCCCAAAAAACCAGTGAAATCATTTCTGTCAGTAATGTTTACCCTCTCCACCCTCTCTGTCATTGGATCTACTGTTGCCACTCTTTGCTTGCAAAAATTATGCCTAGATGTTCCTCCTTCCCTGATTGCACACAAAAACACTATATTTGTATTTCAGAAAAACAGTCATTCACAAAAAGGGATTGCATTTCTGGAGAGCCGTGGTCTGGGCTAAGTCAAGCCTGCTTTCCACTCAAGCAATAAATTGGAATATGAGAGCTGGTTCATCTGCTCTATACTACATTTAAGATGAAACACATGCATTTTATACAATATCTACATACACGAGCCCTATTCAAATATTGAGAGCTACTCTTTATGCTGTGACTAGAAAGCCAGTTGCTATAAACATCTAGCAGACTTTCACTGTTCAGCCTAGCATTGGCCTGTTTGAGCCTTGATGCATGACAAAACTCACCATTGTAAAACCTTTTGGCCAGAGCGTGGATTGGGCAGAATGTAACCTGGCTACACTTTGATTTTAGGTCCCTCCAGTTCATGTAAATAAGGTTGTATACCGCTTATGTTGCTACTGTTCAAGGTTTTTGTAACTGTTGCAGGTAACCTACCATGAGGAATTGCTTATGTCTCATGTCGTCTGACGCACCCTCCTAGTTGACGTCTGCTGAGCAGCAAATGGTCATCATAAAGTTTTTATCACAAATTAATGGTCATAATTATGCATCTGGGAAGTGAATTCAGTTTCTATGACCTTTTAATGTGGGTTATCAAAGACACCTGTGATGTAGGCAACACGTGGAGTAATGGGTTATACTAATGGCGAATAGAAAGACGACACATCGGTATCAGCCAGCTTAACTCAATGGGTCGACTTGTGAGAAACTTTGACAAGGGGCATCCGGGTGGCGTGGCGGTCTACTCCATTGCCTTCCAACACGGGGATTGCCAGTTCGAATCCCCGTGTTACCTTCGGCTTGGTAAGGCATCCCTACAGACACAATTGGCCGTGTCTGTGGGTGGGAAGCTGGATGTGGTTTGTGTCCTGGTCGTTGCACTAGCACCTCCTCTGGTCAGTCGGGGCGCCTGTTCAGGGGGGAGGGGGAACTGGGGGGAATAGTGTGATCCTCCCATGCACTACGTCCCCCTGGTGAAACTCCTCACTGTCAGGTGAAAAGAAGTGGCTGGTGACTCCACATGTATCGAAGGAGGCATGTGGTAGTCTGCAGCCCTCCTCTGATCGGCAGAGGGGGTGGAGCAGTGACTGGGACGACTCGGAAGAGTGGAGTAATACAAATGGGGCGAAAAAAGGGGGGGAAATTAAAAAAAGAAAAAAGTCTAACCTACACCACCATCACTGTCATCTACATCTACGCTGTTTTTTATACTTTTTCACAATTTGAGTAGGTGGAAACCGGTTAAAAATGAATGGGTACTTTACTCTTTAAGTTTGAACGAAGTGGTAACGTTCAGTAAATAGGGATCGAAGACATAGATCTCCATTTGGGCTTCTTTGCTCACCCGCACAATTTTCATGTTGCTTTGTGGACTGCCATGTTTGTTGATGATGGTAGAATTTCAGGATTGGCGGAAGAGACATTAACTCGGAAAAGAAGTACTTGAATCGAGGTGTGAGAGATAAATGTATTTGTATTTCTTGTGCAAAAATGTGACAATACCTCAAAAGATAAAGACCATTTCCATACCTATTTTGCATGTAGAGACAACAAGGTTTAATAAACTGGGTCTTACTTCAAAATTAGCCAATACTGGCTTATTAGAAATTGCAGCCTATTTACGAAGACTCCCCTTTGTCTCCCTACCATGTTTCAGATACTTAACAGGGAGGGGGAAATAATGTATAGTATAATATGCAAGAGCAGATTGTGTGATTGCACAACTACAACAGCATGTTGGTTGGCATCACATTGTCCTGTTCAGCTGTCAGTAAAAAAAGTCAACTCAAGTCAAGTCAATTTTATTTGTATAGCCCATTATCACAAATTTGCCTTAGTGGGCTTTGCAGCAACACAACATCCTGTCCTTAGACCCTCGCACTGGATAAGGAACAACTCCCTAAAAAAAACCTAAAAAAGTCTTGTATATTAAATGATATTAAGTCCTGTCCCCCACAGAGGCTTGGAGACTAAGAGGACATTTCTACGTATGTCTCCATAAACAATTTTCTTGTCCTTTCCCAGATTATAAATAGCTTCAGGAAGTTTAACAATTATTTGAAAAATCTTTTTTCTGACAACGAATGGGTATGTGATTTCTAATTTTGTCTTGGCTCCACTGGTATTTGTGTGATTGAGTCATTTGGGGTGGACAAATTTCATACACTATTTTCTGTGCAGTATTCTTTGAAATCTCGTTGTTTCAAGTGCTCTGCAAATAAACTTGACTTTTCACAGAAGTATACATTCCCAAGATCCCTTTAGCAACAAGCGTGAGCTAATACAGTAACATCAGTGCTTTCCCACACATCTCCCCTATGTCCTTAATCTGTTTTTCCTAGAAATAAGGGAAATAAAAATGTGATTTATGCTTCTTTCTCAAAAACATAGGAAGGAATTTACTTAACCAGTGACATTCAAGAAGCTGAAACTACTGATATGTCATCATATGTCCTCAATATATCACAGGCTCAAACATTTAGTGTAGGACTGATTGAGTCATTCATTTAATCCCACCCCTTTATAAGACATCTGGCATTTATTGGTTATTAGAGGCTACTTGCCAGTGACCATTGATTAAATTTGGTGCCCCTCTTCAGGCTGTATCGTGACTCAGTCTCTTCAGCTGGCTCACACCACAAAGCAACTATACAGCCTGTTCCCAGTCACGGGCAGGTTTCCTCCAAGGAAAACTAAAAGTGAACTTTGACCTTCACAGCCAACTGATGCCTCACCCAACATGAACGCAAGCCTGTATAGACTCACGCATACCAAACAGCCTGACTTCAGGCAGGAGTGGAGGAGGCCACCAGCTTCTGAGGGAGTCACTTTATTAATATAGCTCACCTGTTAATAGATAGATCTCTTTGTTAATCTCTAAACATAACTGTTGTCTGTGAGTACATCTTACTAGGAAGATACTGATAATAATGATAGCATCCTTTGTGAGGTGTACCAGTTCTCCATTCAAAACCAACGTCAGGCCAGGGCATGCACTCTAATGGCCTAATAGTTGCCTTAAGGTTGAACTATGTGCTCAGCAGACCTGGGTCAAATAATACTATGATAATATTTGTAAGTACCTTTCATGCTTTGTGTCAGTCTACCATGCTTCCAGATGACAATAAGTTTACACGATAGTGCTGAAACGATCGGTTGATTAATCGATTAGTGGTAATCCGATTGAATGCAAATTGATATGGGAAATATGCACCATTTAAACACAATATCAAATGAATTAATAGGGGCCATAAGAAGGGCCCATATCTACTCTTTGTACGCGCACAGCATACAGAGAATAGACTATTAGTTGGGTTGGTAGGGGCCCCATAGCAAGTTAATGCAGCCATGGTTGATGTCAACATGTTTTTCTTACATCACCGCTCCACCGTGTTGTTCAGGGCTGCGGCTGCCCAGGCCAAAATCCTACAGATGGATCACCCATCCCAAGGAAGAGACATTACGTTACAAACCAGGCAACAAAGAATGTCTGTGTGTGTACCTGTCAGACATCACAGCACTTGTGCGTGCACTGTATTTTATTTCCAGCAAGTATGCAAGACGGTGGAGCTGTGGTGATTAACAAGCTGTTTGTATAACGTGGAGACCCGCATGCTCCACCTGACACTGCTTGGATGTCAGGGATATAGAGGCTGGTAGGGATCCTCAGAGCCCGTATGGAAATATGTTGGGCTGCAAAGACAGGAAGATGGAGGAGGGTCAGAGAGCAAAAGTACAGTTGACAGGAGAACATTTGGGTTGGGGGAGGGAGGGTTTACATAAAATGACAAACCTTGTGCTGACCTGACCATCAGCCACAAAGTGATATAATGATGTAACTAGGGTTGTACTGAATGGTTTTTTTTTTACATGCGAAATTTTCTATTGAGGTTTTCCAATGAAGTTTCGAATGTGTCATCATATTTTATGATGTCATCAAAAAATCCTCAAACAAAATCCTCAATTTGAATAAAACGATTCACCAGATAAAATTAGTTAGTATTTTTTTATTAAGTCAACTTTCTTTAATTGCTCTGTGATGCCCTGGCGGCCTGTCCAGGGTGTCTCCCCGCCTGCCGCCCAATGACTGCTGGGATAGCCTCCAGCATCCCCGCGACCCTGAGAGCAGGATAAGCAGTTTGGATAATGAATGGATGGATGGAACTTTCTTTAATTAATATAAATCGTCAGTTTTGTCAACATAAATACATAGGCTAATCCAATAAGGGCATAAAATTATGAAATGATAATCACACCCTTAGGTTTATAGCAACATTATACTATGACAGACATGGTAATAAAATCAGAACATTTCAAATTAAAGTGTTTGCATTTAATTTTTTTTTTTTTTACTCAAAATCTTAACAGTCGATGTGACCGACACTCATTGTGCAAAGGGCGGGTCCCAGTGGTCTAGGACTTGCTAACTTTCATGTTGTGGGTCAGGAATATCAGCTTGTTGACATGGTCTGGTTGAAGTGAGCTTCTAGCTTTGCTCATAATGAATTCTGCCTTGGAAAAAAAATTGCAGTTACCCTGGATGTAACTCCAGTTCTATGAGTATGTGCATAGCCCTCTATCAAGCTTTGCTATTGTTTTACCCCTCGAGGCTCTGCCTCGGCACCTGAGACAGATCTTTTCCCTCACAGCCCAATCAAGTGGTAGGAGCCAGACAGTGCTCAACCACCAATAAAATTCCAGAATCCTGGCAGCTCATCTCACTTTGAATTCAGGAACAAAGACTGGGACCAGCTGGGTCAGAAGTTAGAGGGCTACGCATGTACTCATAGAACTGGAGTTACATCCAGGATAACCACTATGTCTATGTCATGTGCGCTCCGCCCTCTAACGGGCTTCAACATTGGTTCACACCTAAGGCAAAGGCCATTACAGATGAACGTAATCTCGGCTGGGCCCAACTGACACTAGTCAAACACCAGCCAACATCACATCCTACACAGCAACAGTCCAACAGTCGAGTACTGTCCCCTCTGAGGGTCTCATACCGTTCTGCCCCACAACAGCAGTCCAACGGTCGAGCACTGCCCCACCTGAGGGTCTTGTACCATACTGCAACAACCCGCCAAGGGCTTGGCACAGCCAACTTCTCAGTTGACTGAAGATGAGGTCCCCCTTGAGGGTGGGGTCGTCCTGTAATTTCATAGAGACTACCTCCACTGTTTTAGCAACAGGAACGCACGTGAAGAGGGATGTAATATCATAAGAGACTATTGTTTCATCCATCTCCATAACAATGTCCCTCACCTTATCCACAAAATCCATAGTGTTCTGAATGTAATGTTGAGTACTACTTTTTACCAACGGGGTAAGAATAGATGCCAGAAACTTAAGAGATGTTACAGGTCACTGAGTTAGTCATATAAACAGAGCAATATAGTGTCCGCTGCTAAGTGCCGGGAAGATTGCCATGAATTGTACATCGGGGAAACCAAACAGACTCTGGTCAAGAGGATGGCACAACACGAGAGCTACCTTGTCAGGCCAGGACACCGCGGTCTACACCCATCTACAGGCCAGTGGCCACTCTTTCAAGGATGAGGATGTGTACATCCTTGATGGGGAGGAATGTTGGTTTAAACGGGGAGTCAGGTAGGCCATCTATGTGAAGAGGGAATGACCATCCCTGAACCGAGGAGGAGGGCTAAGAGTACATCTGTCGCCATCTTATACTGCTATTATTGCAACTATTCCCCAATCCTCTGCACACATGGCCTTTGTAACTCTAATTAATGGTCACGGTAATTTGCATATGAAGCCAATCGCTGGTTTCAGTTGTGACACAACTGCCGGTTTGGATCATTATGCAACTGTGCTTCACCCATGTTGAGTGGTGCACCGTGAGTGGCAGTGCAGTCGGTTCGATGGGGAGCATTACAATGGGCCGACTCGTGGATGAAGGGCCGACTCGTGGCTAAAGCCAACAGCGACCTAGCTGCTTCTCTTGCTTCGTCCTCCGGTGAGCCGATCACAGGGGTTGACAGAGAAAAAACAACGCCAGGGCCGGGTGAAGAAGCAGAGAGAATGCCAATAGGGCAGCTCGGTGGCCCAGTGGTTAGTACTGTTGCCTCACAGCAAGAAGGTCCTGGGTTCGAACCCTGGGGTTGTCCAACCTTTGGGGGTCATCCCAGGTTGTCCTCTGTGTAGAGTTGCGTGTTCTCCCTATGTCTGCAGTGGGTTTTCTCCGGGTGCCAATTTCCCCCACCATCAAAAGAAACATGCATGTTAGGGTTTATACTCCTATCTGTGCCCCTGACCAAGGTAATGGGAAAAGAACTGGAGTTGGTCCCCGGGCGCAGCATCAAGGCGGCAGCCCACTGCTCCTAGCTACACAGATCACAGCTGGGATGGGTTAATTTGCAGTAACTGAATTTCCCCAAGGGGATTAATAAAGGAAACTTAATTAATTTAATTTAATATCACTGTGCCTTGAAGTAAAAGGAGGAAAAACTCACCTTGGTAGGCAAGGGGCTAGCTCGACTGGAAAGCTGCTTGATAGCTGTAATGTTTTGGTCACCATCTTTGGATCGGTGGCCATCTTTGGTCCGAACCGCAGAGAAGATGGGATAGCCTGTGCAACGTTCAAATGTTGATTTTAGAATTCAAATGTCAATGTTAGGAATGAAGCTTATAACTATTCGGTACATAGACCTGGTGGACACACACACACACACACACACACACACACCATGTGGGCATATATTGACCCTTCTTCAGCTCAGTGTTTGCAGCTGAGTGTATTTGTTCAGCATTATATCTAGTGCATGTGTGTGTATATGTGTGGGCGCGTATGTGTGTTCTGCAGGACTACATTGATGCCCACCCTGAGACCATTGTCCTGGACCCCCTCCCTGCCATCCGGACCCTACTGGACCGCTGCAAATCCTACCAGCTTGTCCACAGGATAGAGGGCTGCATGCAAGGTAGGACCTCTCTCATTGACGGCCTTGTTCTGCTTGAAGCTAAAAGGCTGCTTCCTGGTCGCTGAACAGACTGAGATGCTTACTGTGTATTCACTCTGTCGTGGGTTCAAATCAGGTGCATGTCATTTGTTCGACCCTGCTCCCTTGTTCTCTCTCGCTCAGTTTCCCCCATTTTTTCTGTTGACTTGTTTATAATAATAATAGGCTACATTTTTTCTATGGATTCCAAGCCTCCTACATCCAACAAATATTTTGGTTTCCTCCTGTACATTGTAATGGAGTCAGATGAAGATGTCAGAGTATTAGTGCCTGCAACAACTCTCTCTTTCCTCTCCGTTCTCAGAGGAAAGAGAGGGGTGATGTATGACGACACTGGCCGTTGCCTCTCTTGAATTATGTTATCTGACACTTCCGAGCAAATTTTTCATTCTATTTGGCAGGGCATTGGGCTAATGTCAAATTTCTAGTTTCCCCATCAACGGGACAGAAGCACCACTCGCCTCTGCCCTGCCTGAACCTTGTGTGAACCTAGCTCCTGGACTTGTGTAATGTAGGCTTCCCCTGTGACGGATCAGAGCCTCATAAGTCAGCAGGGAGGCTGTCGCTTAGCCAGGCCAGCAGCACCCCGACGCCTGTCTCTGGGATCAGCAGTGGCCAATGTCTTTTGGCTGTGTGCAAAACAGTGGAATGATGACAGCACATTAGCAACAGGAGTTCATTCTCTCTGTCTCCCTCCCACACACTATAAACACACCTGTGAGTCATCCACTGTTCATTTATCCCCGTACATGGCAAGGAACATAAACCATGAAGGTGTTCAGTGTGTGTGTGTGTGTGTGTGTGTGTGTGGGCATCAGCGTTGCCAGATGTACGATAATTATCATATTTGTACGATAATTTTGCCCTCTGTATGATCAATCAATAATGCCAAAAGTCCCATAATGCACGATACTTTGATACTTTGGTGACACTTAGTATTAATAGTTGTCATCGATCTAGGCTATCTCATTTTAATTCATTTTCCGACACGACCAGGATAGTAAAATATAGTTCTCTGTTGTACGTGCTCTGCCCTCTAACAGCCTTGGTTATTGGTTTACCCTTTCAAGGCGCCACCTCGGTACCTGAGTCCTATGTCTGTTTACGCATCTCTTCTCATGTGACGTCAATTCAGCCAATCATCATGCTTGTTGTGATGATGAACATGACTCATGAGCACAGCTGTTGTTAACTATTAATCAAATCCTCTTTACAAATCGGAAAATTTAGGTATTTTATATTGAATGCAGTAACTTAAGGGCCAGTACGATATTTACCCAGTGCAGTACAGTTATCTTTATAATATTACAATTTAAAATGAGCTTTTCAAATGGAGAGGAACATAGACCTATATGTGCAGTTAAAATACCATCACTGTAGGGCGTCCGGGTGGCGTGGCAGTCTATTCTGTTGCCTACCAACATGGGGATTGCCAGATTCCCCGTGTTACCTGCGGCTTGGTCGGGCATCCCTACAGACACAATTGGCTGTGTCTGTGGGTGGGAAGCCGGATGTGGGTGTGTGTGTCCTGGTCGCTGCACTAGTGCCTCCTCTGGTTGATCGGGGCACCTGTTCAGGGGGAGGGGGAACTGCGGGGAATAGTGTGATCCTCCCACGCTCTACTTCCCCCTGGCAAAACTCCTCACTGTCAGGTGAAAAGAAGCAGCTGGTGACTCCACATGTGTCAGAGGAGGCGTGTGGTAGTCTGCAACCCTCCCCGGATTGGCAGAGGGGGTAGAGCAGCGACTGGGATGGCTCGGAAGAGAGGGGTAATCAGCCGGATACAATTGGGATTCAATCAGTGTACTTTCAAGCTGTGTCGCTCATTTAAAGAGAGTTTGCATAAGAGATAGAAAGTTGTTTGCCTAAATAAACGTGTTTTCTGAAATTACACATTTACGCCTATTTATTCTCTTGGTTATGACTCACCGCGTACGATAATTTCCTCAAAATATGATCATTTTAAGCCTCTGGTACAATACTTGAACATTTCCCGTCTGGCATCGCTAGTCGGCAGGTCTTTGTCTGTGTATACAGGGGACCACGTTCTTGGTGTGAGAGGAATGGATTGGAGGCATTTCGGAATGTAAGCGGTGTCAGTTTCTCAAAATAGAATCGCCAAGACGTCTTTTTATCCAAACAGACATGATGGTGGTTATGTAACAAAGACTATAAGCTGTGAATCCCCCCTCTATCTTTCTCTCTTCCCCATTCTCTCTTAAGGGCCTGTTTGTCTGGTTTGAAGAGGAGGGTGCTTACACATTGCATACATAGGGGAAGGTATTGTTTCTTCTCTGCTGCTATTACTGCCAGTGATGCTCTCAGCTTTCCTTATGGAATGTTCCAACCTTCTCCTGTCAGTGTTGGTCGGTTTAGACTTGAAGCGTGGACTTTAAATCTTTATAATCCTAGATCAAACTGCTGTGAGTGGAGGGGGGGGAAAAAGCAATGTGTTGCCAAAGATTAAGGTTTTACTTTCTTCAATCAACTGAAAAGGAGCCTGCATTGGTTTTGTGGAGGTAGAATGGTTGTTCGGGGTAGAATAGGAGGGATCATATTCGGAGAGAGGGAATGCAAGTTTAAAGTCCAGGGTGCTCTATGGGTACAGTGGCTTCCTCCTTCTTATCAGCGCAGACCACAGAGTCCTGGAGCAGCTCCAGCTGCCAAGGCAACCCAGTACTAAAGGCCATAGAGAGCCTGCCACAGCCCGAGTGGCTCAGAGTAGCACTCAATGGAAGGAAGCACTTGAGGTGTTCCCGGCCGCTCTCTGCAAAAGCAAACCTTGCTTTACCTCTTGAGTGGTCTCACAATGTTGAATTACCTCAGCCATGGATCTTGTAGCTGCTCCCAGAGATGTTTAAAAGAATTCCCACATAAGAATGCGAATTAACTCATCTTAATGGTCTGTTTCATAGGGAATGGCCAAATGGAGAGCTATGCTAGTGCTAAAGGATTGGCCCTCAGTGTATGATTCACTGTTCTTCTCATTGCAGTGCTGGTGCTGTGCTGTTGTCTAACTCAGTTTTGTGTGTCCTTTGTGTTTCCAGAGAAATATAGCTGTTTACATAAAGTAATGGAATCTCCTAGTTTCTGTTTATGCATAAGCTAAACTTTGATATCTTAGACTGTTATCATAAGCAGAAACAGTTGCTAAGTTGTCCTTAAAGTTTCTCTTCATCAAGAGTATTCCTTTATGATATATAACTCCAATAAATAGACCGATTCTGCTGGATCACACCGAGACTCTCCTGGTTTATTACACAATTTGGTCAAATCACATTGTATTGGGGTTGTTTATTATGGTTGGGAGTATTTATTGGCTGGAGAGTTCAGTAATCCATGTCTCAATTGCAATGGCTTAAACACAACCAACACATGGAAATGTCCCTTTATGCAAGTGATCAATTTTTAAAGTGAGGCAGAACTTATTAAGAATAAACAGCCAGAGACAGCAGGAGAACGGAAAAGTTTTTCCAAGCCCCAAGTAAAGAACAGCCATGTCCACTATGACAGGCAGAGCTGGATTCCCTAGCTTGTATAAAAAGACTGCCTGCCTGTGACAATAGACCTCTGTGACCCTGCCTTGTCTCAGCCATTAGATGATGAACATCTTCTTATCAGAGGAGATGGTATATTTTGGGAGTGTAGGGTTTACCGTTGTGAGAAAATCTAATTAATTTTCTCCAAATAAATGATTCACAATTGTAATTGGAGTGTAAGCCTCTTACTGTAGGATATTGAGAATTATGGGTTTGCTCACAGGGTATGCAATGTTTGGAGTTCAATTTAAAATATTGAAAACACTGCTGCTTTGCCTTGGAGGGAGGAAAAGCAGCGAGAGAGGATGCTGGGGTTTCTAGGAAACGGGCTCTAAATAGCAACATGTGAGTTCAGCCTAACCAGCAACACCCTTCATTGACGCTTCGTGTAATGTTATGCGATGTCGTTCTCTGTACCTCACGAGTCTGACAACAGTGAAGATATGATCACAGTCTTGTGCGCTCTTACAGGCTGATCATTAAGGAATCTGCATTCTCAGCAGTTCCAGGATGCTAGGCTAGCCAGCACTGCTGTGAGCCCAAATATAGTGTATAGTCTTCATTTGTTTGCACACGTTTAAAACTGATAAAACCGTGAATAAAAAAAAGAAAAAAGATAACATTGTGCCGGTGAGGTGAAAACTAAGAAATACAAAAGATGGAAAAACAAAGCCACAATCAAACTGCATAGTAAACTGGACGAAGAAAAATATAACCTCAGCCGCCTGTAAACATCGTTCTGGGCTCCGCGGGGTCTGCTGAGAATATACAGTGTTTAGACAGAGCTGGAGATTGATACCCCCCCCCCCCCCCCACACACACACACACACACACAGGAAAAAGCCATGCATGGACACTAGGACAGCCATGGTCACACTCTCCTATCCGCTATTCCCTTTTCTCTTCACACATAAATCCTTTCCTTGGGCTGTTTGATATAATCCATTTGACAACGTATATACCATTTGATGATTTTTGTTTGACAGAGTTTAACTCCAGCAGTCTTTGAGAATCTATGATGTAACAGGGTTCTTTTTTTCCCCTCTCTGAGCTGTTTTCTGAATGACATTAGCCTGCTATTCTCGTCGCAGTGTAACTACGGCTGTGTGGTTGTGGCCAGTGCGAAGATGAATGACAAGTTAACCGTTCAGGCCTCCATCTCCCTAAACTCACAGGGCTCCAGAGCCAGCACTGACGGTGTTGCAACATCTCTGAAAGAAGGAAATAATTCACTGGGTAGAGAGCCAGTACCTGCCAGGAGAGAGAATAGGAACGTATTGGCTTTTTTGTCTAACTACTGTAAAAGCCAGGACTATGTTAGTGTATTGACTATTGTAATCATTACCGTTTTGCAGTCATTGTTCATGTCGCTCATGTCAGAGAAATGGTCCGTTTTTGTTTTTTTGTTTTTTTTGCTATTGATGATAACATTGTGATGCTTACTTAAGTGATACTTTGAGCTTGTCCCTCTCCATTGTAAAATCAACTACAGAACTATACCCCTCATGCTGTTTGGGCTTTTGAGTCTTGCTGATGGACATTTCAGCAGAGCAGTCTGTCTACTCGCCTTGCAGATAGATGGCTGACTGAAACACACTGCCAGTCTAATTTTCAACAGCAGTGCTGACAATCTGAAAGCTGGTCTGCTGCTCGGCATTCTAAGGAATCTCATTTTTGACTTTTAAGCTTTATTCAATCCCACCTCGTCATCCTCCTGCTGCATCAGAGCAGCAAACCGTGTGTTGACGTATATCCGACCCACAATGGCCAGTGGTCACTTTGGCTTTAGAGTAGTATATGCTGGGATGGGGTTAACACAGGCAGATAAGATTCTCCTTTCCTCAGCACTTAGCGCGTGAGAGGGCCGAGCCACTGCCAAGGCCCAGAGAACATAAACACCAGCAATTTTCTATTGTGTTTTTGTCATTAGCAATTTGCCAGAGCTTGGTTTGGCCCCCCTCACTGATTTCCTGTGATGATATCTCCAACCACTTCCCTTATCACCCCATGGAGCTACTCTAGAAGGGAGAATGCATAGGCTAGAACATTAATATAGATTCACAATGGGGCCTGGTGCGGTGCAGCGTGATGAAGCTGCAGGATGTTTGTCAGTGGTTTCCTGTAGTAGCTACTGGGCCTCTCACAGGAAGTCCTGCCTTATCATACTATCAAGATTTGCCCAAAGCAGGATGTGACGTAAAAACATGGAAGAGAACAACTCACAAAACATTTTTTTTTTTAATTGTTCAATGGGCAGATTTAGTAGTGTTGCAAAAACACCCTCAGGTCTTAAATGTTGTAAGCCTTCTTGTCTTTCTGAGCTGCTCTCTAGCCATCATGGCATTGAAACAGGTGTCTATTGACATGGTGAGCAACTTTGACTCGTCTGCAGGTTCCTGTATTTCACCATGGTGTGTGTGTGTGTGTGTGTAGGAGGAGCAGACAAGCCTGGCAGCTTACTGCTTTATTTATTTGAATAGGAGACACTGGTCCTCCCAGCCTGTCTCTTTGATGGCCTCTGTGTTGTGTATATGTTCTGTTTGTTCTCTAATCCTGCCATGGCAATGAAAGCAGAATACAGCCCAGTGACGCTAAGCAAAGTGTGTGTGTGTGTGTGTGTGTGTGTGTGTGTGTGTGTGTGTGTGTGTGTGTGTGTGTGTGTGTGTGTGTGTGTGTGTGAGAGAGAGAGAGAGAGAGTGTGAGAGAGTGTGAGTGTGAGGAAAGAGACAGAGACAAATAGTCAAACAGACACCAGAGGAGAGAGAGAGAGAGAGAGGCTCAACTGATGTCAAAATGGGCTTGGACATCTGTCCTCAGGCTGCAATAAGATGTACTACCTGTTAGTCTTGCTCTCGGTATGAATGGTAAGAGAGAGGAGAAATGGCTTGGTATGCTGCTGTTAAGAGGGAGAAAGCCCACTTCAGCGGGATTTGCAGGTTATTCCAGCCAGGTCAGATAGCTGAAGCCATATTTGTCACCACAAACAAATTGTTCTCCGGCTGACAGCATATGTTGACGCCTCATAAGGTTCAGCTGATAAGCAGCTTGGTATTTTCCTCATAAGAATATGAGTGACTAGTGCCTTTAAATTAGATACTAGTAACTAAAATAAAAGAACTAGCTGTTGTTGAATTGTTACTAGTAAAAGAGAAAAGTGACTAGTCATAATGAAATTGGCAAGCAGTGCTTTTTCTAATAGCGCTAATATCTAAATATTAGCAACTAATGGCTTTACAATAACCAGTGACAGTCAGATAAGTGACTAGTCTAAAAAATAAGTACTAGTGTTCAATTTTTAATGACCAGTGCCTTATGAAGAATAAATTATAAAACGGCTTGCCGTAGGAAATATCTGTGTTGCAGAAATCATGCGGTGGCATCAGTGCTGAAGCAGGAGGGGTCATGTCATGTTGTTCTGTGCTCCTGTCACCCCCAGCATCACTAATCAGCGAGGGCTGTTTGGACGTTTAAATCATTGTTTTAGGTGCCTTCTAGTACAGCTTGCACTTAGGCATCGTCCAGCAGTCAAAGCAGACATGCTGTTTGACCATGAAAGGCTGTTCTCCCCTGCACACGCTTGTTCGTGCTTCACGTTGTTGTTGTTGCAGCTGTGTGACGTACTGTCGCACTCCTGCCTGGTGGCATTGTGATCGACAAGGAGGGGCCGAGGGCAAGGCTTGTGATCCGGTCTGAGCAGTCAAACTGACGCCCCTTTAACAACCGGTTTTATCTGCATCTGAAGGTTGTCTGGGTAATTGTATGATCCAGTCATGCCCTTTGTATTTACACCTGGCTTTCAACTTGTCTGCATTCTCCTTGTCTGCACTGGGTCCGCACTTCCATCGGATCTCCTTTTTTTTCACCCTGCGCAAAGAAAACAAGCAGGTGGGAACATGGAAAGTCTGCCTATTGTCAATAAAAAACAAATAAACAATTTTCCTTGGAAGGCTTGCTTTAACACCTCGGAGGCTTTAGAAACAAGTTGTTCTGCCTCAGTTGTATTTGTAACTGCTGTGATTATTTAATACTGAAACTCCTTAACCATGCCGGTATTGGTTTATGCCACAGCAAGGCAAGGCATGGCACTCTTCACAATGAGCCGCAGTTCGTTTTAACTGGCTGCGAAGAAAACAGTTCTTCTCTCTGCACCGTGCTTTCTCACCAATGTGAGAAACCACACCTGTACAGATTGTATTTACATCTGGCTGTTTCTAACAGAGATCTGATAATTACCATCAGAGGTGGTCTAGCAGATCCAGTCATGTTCCAACCACAATGTGTGTTGCATGCCTGCGTTGATATGCATTTGTCCTTATCCAGTTAATGTATCTAATACCAGGTGTAGAATGGGGTCTGACAGTGCAGCTTTCCCCTTGCGTAGTAGTGGAGGGCACATGAGGTTGGCAAGGATACCCAGTATCCTTGTAGTACCCAAGGATACCCAGCAAAGATACCCAGTATCCAGATGTAAGGACCTGGGTCCTATAAACAGTGTTTCTAAATTAATGTGTCCAAGTGTGAGCTTTCCAACAATCCTGTGGGACTTGGGAATTTTGATTAGAGGTATCTCTTCTCCTCTCTCGATTTCCTCTCTTTTTCAATAGATGAGAGGATTTGCTCTCCTCCATTCATGGTCCTGAACACAGAGTGTGGCCCAGACACACTGGAGCAGATCCGGAAGCATGGACTCACATTCCCTTTCAGTAAGTTCTTCCAAATTTCTGGATACAGTACCAACGTAGTGTCCTATCAGAATGCCATATTAACCGCTGTATACTAACCATTAACCATTGAATGGCAATTTAGTGTGGAAAACCTCATGTTTCGATCATTAATTCTATAGACACTAACATAAGTCCTTTCATATATTGTACATCCAACTCCCCATTCACTGTTTGGATATCAGTTGTGTTGTTTTTTATTAAGTTGTTGTTGAAATGATCTTTAATTGAGACCGTTTCTCTCCCACCTGCTGTCGTCTTTTTACTGCCTTTCAACATCAGGGAGAGTTGGACTTCCTCACTAAAAATTCTCATCCTGTTTATCCTTGTCTCATCTCTCTCAGTTTGCAAAACACGAGTGGCCCATGGAACCAACTCCCATGAGGTAAGAGGCCAGAGGGTTCAAAGGTCACTCACCCTTTGTGGTTTGTGCTCTTAGTAAGCAGTAACGCTTGTCTCTGTTACTAAGTTGTCATTGAACTCTACTCCAAACAGAATCAGATAAAGTACTGTACCTGGTATGTCTTTGTGTGAGAGCTGAAAGTCAGTACCCTCCTGTCAGTGTGGCAGATAGTGAACATTTCTTCATACGCACGGTATTGAGCCAAGTTAGGGTTTAACCACTGGTTTGAGGTGGACAGTTGTTTTAGACATCCATTTGGTTTGGTCATTAGATTTCTTTGTGATGATTCCTACAGCAGAGCAGGAGAATCTGAAAACTAAGGGCTTGTGTCTATATAGTGGGGGGGGGTTTTCTGAGTGCCAGCATTTTTTCCCCTCAGTTGTTCCCAATGAGGAGAGAGTGTATGCGGCCACCTAGAGAAAAAGCGCTGCATCCAGCATCTTTTTTCAGAGCGCGCCGACATTTTTGTGTGGCTGCTCCGATCGCTTCTAGTTGAAAATCTCTGAACTTTTCAGAAAGGGGTTGGTGTCATCACTCTCACTCCTTTTCAGGCAACCAATCATATATTAGATGGGGCGGGACTCGTCACCCTGGTAACCAAGAAAATGAAGGCGATGATATTCACCATATTGTTGTCTCCGACGGATCATGTCATGCACCCTAGTCTTCCTTGCTCCATCAGATTGAGCGGTGAAAACATGCAAAACCAACAATAAAGTGAATATTTCACTCAATATCGTGACCATTTTGATAGCAGTTTACAGTCACTTCCGTTGTAAAGCTGAGAGGTTTACTTTGAGTGGTCTACCATTTTTATATAGTGGCACTATTTGATAGTGTATAAAGCTCATCCATACAAAGTATGAGGTCAAGTATCCTTCGGTTGGTGCTCATGATGAAAAAACAATGTCAAACAAATGTGTAGTAAGAATAACAAATAGACAAAAAAAAGCAAAGGGGCGATGCTAGTCTATCATACAACAGCATGGTGATATGTTATCATAGAGACAAAACCCACGCACAGTGGGGGTTTTCTGTCACCGCTGCGCTTTTCAGAGAAAAATGCTATATGAACATGCCAGCGCCCTGCCAGCACTTTTCTGACAGAGAATAACGCTAAATGGACACACGCCCTAAGTTGCGATATTGCAAGTTTTCGTAGGTGATTGCTTCCTCTTGTCCACAGATGGCTATTATCTTCAGTGAAGAGGACTTGAAGGATGTGAAGCCTCCATGTGTGATCCAGAGCTTCATCAACCACAATGCAGTGCTCTACAAGGTGTTTGTGGTGGGGGACTCCTACACTGTGGTGGAGAGACCTTCTCTGAAAAACTTCCCTGCTGGACCAGCAGGTGAGCAGAGAGAGAGCAAAAACAAGGGAGAGAGAGAAAGTGGAAGGGCCGTTTACAACCATACAGGCCAGACTCTACGAGAAGCTCAGCTTCTCTGAATTACCCAATAAAAAGTCCCATAAAATCTTTTTATAGTACATGATTGAACCTATTGGCCCCTTATAAGGGCGCAACAGTTTAATTTTGCCCTGCCGGTACATGTTGTCCATATGGAGGGTAAACAGAGAGCGCTATGTATTCCTGCACACTGCTGTCTCACAATTGTTACACAGGATTCCCTCCAATGTATCATACTCATAGACCTAAATACAGTCTGGACTGCAGTGCTGCACCCTGACACATAATAGTGCACTATTTGCATGTACTACTGTGGAAGGCCTCATGCAAACCAGTCTCAGCATAAATGGAGCTGTCTACTTTGCATGACGATGCAATAAAAAACAGGGTCATTCCTCTGAGCTCCAGAGCGAGTCGCACAGCAGAATAGCACGCCTGTTGTCACACATCCAGGCCACGTACTACGAAATCATGTCTACACAAAGAGCTACCTGTCTTTACATCAGTCCTCAACATCAGTCTTTCAACTCCTCCTTGGTCTCCTCATCTTAAAAACAACATTGCATTTTGTCTCTGGCATATGTTGGAGCAGGGAGTGAAGTTGGTAGATGGAGGTGTGTTATGTGTACACGTGTCAAGAATTGGCTCTTAGAAAAAAAACAAACCTTTTAGTCCTCGACGGTGAAAACGGGGTCTTTCATCAGAAATAGAATAGGGCCCATCCCATACTCCCACCCTGGGCAAACTGCCCCCCAGCATTAAGTGAAGCAAGCCTGAGAACGAAGTCTCATCTGTCTAGCGCCTCACTGACACATTAATCTCAGAGCAAAGTGGCACGTTTTTGATTTGGCCAGTGGTCAAACTGACTTCTCCCTCACTGTCTCTCTTTTCTGATGTAAAGAATGGTCATTAAACACAATGAGGTAGCAAAGGAAAAAGCAATTTCATCAACAGTCTCTTGACACCCGGTAAAAACTGGCCTGTTTTGGGTGCGGGGGTGCTGATTTGCACAATTTGTAACCTTAGGTTGCATGTTTTGTACGTGACCTGAATTGACATGACTGACACAGATATTTGTGGTTTATTGTTGTACAGCAGTCCCACCTTCGAGGTGCTCGGAGGTTATTCAGAATGCCTTGAACATTCTCTGCATGTTAACTGTGATTTAAAAAGGACATGGCTCACATGCTAATTTGGATTCAGTTAAGAAATGTGTGGTCCTCTTCATCAGGCCTCCAGTTGAATCTTTGTAAAGTGAGCAGTCGAACTCAGTACACCCCTCATCCTCCATTCATTTGTTCGTTCATTCTTTATGCCTGCTTAATCCAATTCAGGGTCGAGGGGGGCTGGAGCCTTTTCCAGTAGGCAGTGGGTGGAAGGTGGGAAGACATCCTGGACAGGGCAGCAGTCCATCGCAGGACAAACAGACATTCGCTCTCTCGCTCACACCTGTGGGCAGTGTAGCGTGTCCAGTTCAGCTGACACTCGTGTCTTTGGATTATGGGAAGAAACCGGAGTAACCAAAGGAAACCCAGACAAGCATGTGGGAAATGTCCAAAATCACAGACACCATGCTGCCCCTCTTTATTTCCTCAACACGATGAATTTAAAAAGTAATCACTTAAGCTAAAAATAAGTATTTTTGCCCCCTGGTGGCTGAGACAAAAAGTGTTTAATTTATAACCAAAAAAAGGAACCACGTAAGACTTAAAGTACAAGTTTCTAATAAAATGCTGCTGAACTTTTTTCTTTGTGTGTGTGTATTTGTCTCCATTACAGACAGGAAAGCCATTTTCTTCAACAGTCACAACGTGTCCAAGCCCGAATCCTCCTCAGACCTGACCTCTGTACGTCCAAATTATTAGTCACTGCTTCAGCGTCACTGAATTTTCTGTTGTTTTCTATTAATATGTTAAAGAAACGTTCGTCTGTGTCACAGAGGGAGAATGTGGAGGGCGTGTCCCAGCCACCCAGCGATGATGTCATCAGAGAGCTGTCCAGGTCCCTACGGCAAGCGCTGGACGTGTCCCTGTTTGGCATCGACGTCATCATCAACAACCAAACAGGCCAGCACGCCGTCATAGACATCAACGCATTCCCCGGTAGGTGGGACCTTTCCTCCACAGGTTTGATTTTGCACTTGCACTGATTAAGTTATCCCCACGGTTCGAGTGATGTGTCAGAATTCAATAGGTGCGTTATTGGGGAAAGGGAGAGATCTATTAATACTCCTGAGAGACAGTTTTGTAAGTAAACTCTGAAGGAGTGATGTTGCTATGTTCTCCGCATACCAAAGACCAAGTTTAGCCAGCTTCACTTTTCACAATGGCTTGTTGCCATGGTGATGTGGCTCTCAGCTCACACATCTCTGTAGTGTTTCCTGTGGTGGTTGGAGAGGTGTAATGACGTACTCCTGTATTTCAACTGGGTCAGCGCAAATGGATCCCTCTCTTCGGTGCACTGTTTGGGTTGCGCCCTCTATCGGTGACGTACGTTGCAACCTGATCTTACATCTCATTGTGTGTCCTCCTGTCCTCTCAGGCTACGAGGGTGTCCCGGAGTTCTTCAATGACCTCTTAAACCACATAACCAGTGTGCTTCAGTCTCACAACCCCGACTGTCCCCCTGCCAGTGAGCAGCCCAAAGGCATGGTGAGCACACAGACCGCTGGTCCCACCGCCCCGGGCTGCTGCAGCATGCTGGGGAAGGAGGCCACCACCAGCCACTGGATCGTAGAGGGCGACGGTGGGCTGAAGGGTCCCCGCCAGAGACTGGGCTGCAACTCAGCCATGTCCCCCAATTTCCAGCAGCATTGTGTCTCCACGATAGCTACCAAGGCCTCCTCTCAATGACTGATCCCCACCCCCTTACCTACTCTATCCCTGAACAAAACCGGAATAACGGCGACAAAATTTAATAATAATCATAATAATTATGACATTAATGATAATAATATATCTGTAATCAAATCAAACTTTTTCCTATGTAGATATTGAAAATGATGGTGATTGGGTGTCAGCTTTTTCTCTCTGCCTTTTTGTATTTTTGGTTTTGTCTAATAAGACTTAACAGTACTGTAATGTGAACTTTTGGAAACCTTTGCCTAATTGCTGTTTTTTTCTTTTGTTTTTTGTTTTTTGTTTTTTTTTCTGTGTGTGTGAATTCTGCATTATGAAAGGGTCCAACTGAGGTTGTCAAGGGGGATGGCCAATGTAAGGACTGAAGAACGATGTGCTACTATATGTGCAATTAGTCATACCTTGAATTGTAAACGGACGCGCGCACGCACACACACACACACACACACACATACACACATACACACAGGCACATTCATGATATGACGGACTGCACCGGCGTTGGCTGTGTCTGTAATTTGATCGATACCACTCGATCCTCAGTGTATCTTTAATGGAGAAAGAGGTGTAGGTAGGAGTGACAGATGGGCTGAAAGCCTCCTCTGCTGGCCCGGGGCCGCCATGTGGCCCTGACCTAATGACGATGCCGAGGCCTCGGTGGCTTTGCACACGAACAAAATAGCGAGTGAGTTTGGGGTTGTGTTGGTTCCAACAATTGTGAGGAGCTGTTTACTTTTTTTTTAATTTTATTTTCGCGTGCCATCAACAAGACTTTGTAGTAAGTGTAGTGCGGAGCTGTTGGTTAGGTTGCCCACAGACACAGTATCATCTGGTGTAGATGTTTTATCACTGGTGCAAAGGAAAAGATGAAGCTCTGTGATCATGTGACCAAAATGTCTTTTGTTTATGTTTTTTTTTTAGCAACTCTCGAACCAATATTTGTAGGTCTTTGAGTATTGAATCTCAGAAAGCACTTAGGTTCGCTGTAGCTTTCTTACATGCAGATTCGTGTCCTCGTATCGGGTGCTGGTTTGGGTTGTTTCAGCGCAGAGAGACAGAAATCACATTCCGTTTGCACATGCGGGTGTTTTGAAGAATTCCATTCATTTCACAATTCCGGGGACCCGGTGAGGTCCTTCACTCAGATTACTTCACCGGTCCGTCAGTTTATATACAGACTCTCCGTGCATCCTTGGTGTGTTTTTAATAACGCTTTGGATTTCCAACATGAACAGACTACTTTTTTTTCCTTTTTTTTTTAAAGCAGCCCTGATCTAGAGACAGGCTGACTCTATAGTCTGTCGCTGTAATCTGAATTTTTTTGGGGGGGGGGTTCACTTCTGCCATTGTCACTCATTCAATTATACATTCTGGGATTTGATTTTGCTTGATTTTGAATGGTAGATATTCCACTAAAATCAATGAAAAATTACACATTCTAGTTTATGTATGTATATTAAATTCATTATGACTTATTTTTAATACCATGACATGAGTAATTAATATTTTTGGATCATTTAGATTGTTGGGCCGTATCGACCCTGTCACCAGATCTAATTTCAGATTAATATCTGGCACTGATCAGTTTAATTGAACATGGTCATTAATTCACCCACAGTCTCTCCCTACACATTCTCCTCCAGTTTAATTCTCTCACCTGCCCTCCGTTCCAGCTGCTGTATTTCTGTTATTTAGCCCCATTTGGGTGGAGGGGGGCTGGTAATGTTAATCCCTGTTCTTGCTCCTAATGTTCACTGTGAGATCTTTTTTTTTTTACTCCTCTTTTGTTAATATCCTTGTCCTGACATCCACTAGAAGCAAACTTTATTTTATTGAGATTTTATGGGAGGAAGAAAAAAAGTTTATATATATATAAACGAAGGCAAACGATGTACTGACGTTTCGAACAAACTGTTGGATGATTTTATCAGAGGAACTAGTTAAAACGCCAAGTCCAGTCTGGACAGCAGCCGTTTTGGGACAAATGAGCTTCTCGTTGATCTTTCGGTCTCCCTTCTAGCATCTAGTGGGGAGATGACTGCCAACCTGCCGACTTCATTTAAAACCAACAACCCCTGACCTCTGACCCCTGACCCTGCTGCTCCTCTTGTCCCAGACAACACATACATGTTTGTTTTAGTTCTTTTTATTTCATTTTATTTCTTCCATCATTGTCAGAGGGTCAGCCGGCAGTCATCATGTATCCATACATCATGTGATGAGTAATAATTCTGTCATTTCACCAGCATCTCTCTGGGACTTTTTTTTTTTTTTTTTAAGGGATACCATTGACATTCTCAAAACCAGTAGACACTTTGAATAATTTACTTTTGTGCTACAGTTTACCTTTAAAATTGTTCTTTTAATATTTGTAGCCACGCGGTTTCAATGAGGAATTCTTGTAAATTAACACATTTAGTTTTAAGGGTTGGGGTTGAAATATTGACCGGTTAAACTAATTAACTCCTTTTTTGAAAATGTCACAGTATCCTCGTAATGCAGCAGGGTTTGGAGAACCTCTTGCATCCCTCTCTTCCCCAATCTAGGTGGATCCTCACCTAGGAAAAGGGACCAAGAAGAGGGATTGTACCTGTGTATTGTGGACAGACTGATAACTTTACACCACTATACCGTATGTCCTATGTTGTGTTCTTCATTGTGCTTCTACATGGGAAATAAATGGTTAATCCTAGTTCTGTCATTTCTGCAACCCTCACTATGTGGTCATGCCCTCCATTTCCATCCAAATGTTAACATGGTTCTACAACACAAAGCTGCCCGTACAAAACGTTGTACCCAGACAGTATGTTTTGTATTGGTTCTGTGGGAGGAAAAAGTTTTTTTAAATGAGCAGCTGAATTAACAGGGCATCTATAAGACACAAATATCTAAGATCTATAAGACACAAAATTTTGGATATTAATTCAACTCCGCTTCTCTGGTCCAAAAACTGTGGGCAACTGCCAATTTCTATTGTTCGTTCCAATAGTCCACTTATTTTTATCGTCATTTCGGTGTCATATAGTCATTTTTATAGTAATGGGTGACACCCTCTATCTATTTGCAGAGCATACAAGGAGAGCTGGTGTGAAACTAATTGTTTAGTCCGAGTAGCATAGCGGTCTATTCCATTGCCTACCAACACGGGGATCGCCAGTTCGAATCCCCGTGTTACCTCCAGTTTGGTCGGGTGTCCCTACAGACACAACTGGCCATGTTTGCGGGTGGGAAGCTGGATGTGGGTGTGTGTCCTGGTTGCTGAACTAGCACCTCCTCTGTTTGGTCAGGGCGCCTGTTCGGGGGGGAGGGGGAATAACATGATCCTCCCACATGCTACATCCCCCTGGCAAAACTCCACTCTGTCAAGGGAAACTCCTCACTGTTAGGTTACGGCTGGCGACTCCACATGTATCGGAGGGGGCATGTGGTAGTCTGCAGCCCTCCCCGGCTCGGCAGAGGGGATGGAGCAGCAACCAGGACGGCTCGGAATATAGTGTAATTGGCCAAGTACAATTATGGAGGGAAAAAAGGGGGGGGGGGTCGCCAAAAAAAAAGAAACTAATCGTTCGCATTGTCGATTGCTTCTCTGGCAGTGAAGGTCAGCTTTGTGTCCTTTATCTGTTCTGTATATTCAAACCATTTAAGCAGCTCTAAATCCTTTAATAATTTGGTTCTACAAAAATAAAAATGGTCATTAATGAATATCATAGGCAAACAGAAAAAGGCAAAACGCAATGCAGCAATTCTCAAACCAGCCTGCAGATGTTTATTGCCTCGGCTTTTATGTATCTGACATTTTGTACAAAAACAGGTAAAAAATTACAAACAAAAAAAATAGAAAAATTTCTACATTAACTGTACAAAATGGGTGCTTAATAAAATAAAATATATCTTTTCATAATCTTATTCTTCTGTACACATAAAAAGGCAATATTTACAAAACACTGATGAAACACAAACAACAAAAAGTCTATAATGCTATTTCATTCCCTTCCGGGACTCTGCTGGGCTCAGACGTGCTTATGACCCAGGGTGTGTTAATGAGGTTTTTGTAGGTGATGAACTGCTGGGTTGGCCAACAGCCCCAGGATGCTGGAGAGACAATGTAGCTTCTCCTTCACATGCTCTGGCAACTTCTCATTTTCCTTATACCTTTAAAGAAGACAGACAACAGATCCACATCAGCAGTTGGGGTTTTGAACATAACTGAAGCGCTGCAAACAAACTAATCAAGCAAGGATCTGGAAACAAATCAGCTCGCGAACAGATTTGGGTCATTTGTGAATCCGGGTAATTTTAAAGGACATGTTTCACAATCCACAAGCGTGGTTGTACTGTTAAGTACCTGGTAGTCCGGCCCTCTGGAGATGTGTAGGTAATGCAAGAGACACCTGCTTGCACCACCAGCTGCGATCCATCATTAAACTGCACCCAGACTTCTCCACTGGTCAGCTGCAGAGCCACAAACACACATACACACACAAATTAACAAACCAAAACCTCTCCACTAGTCAGCCTCTGACGCAGACACAGTCACAAAATTCAGCTTTTTGCCACTAAAGAAAATTCCAAAGCTGATCATAACATATAAAAAGAAATCTTTTATTTATTACCTGTGAAGCCCAGCCAATGTTGGGTACAAATATCGACTTGACCACTTTTCCCGTATTGTGTGTTGGGTCATGTCTCACTGTGGAGCATTTCTTAGTCATGCTAGCTGAGGTGAAGTCAGAACCATCATATGAGATCATCTGGTGAGTGCAAGTAAAACAAACGTCACAAAACAATCACATGAACCCTTTGCACATCTGTTTTAAAAAGTCTAATTCGATTGCTCTATCCATCCATACCGAAGGAGTAATACGAGGAGCTTGCGGAGGTGAGGCTACATCATCGGTGGGGGCTGATTGCAATGGCAATGATGGTGGACACCGGGAGTCAGGGCTGGCAGGTCTCCTATAAGGAATCATAGGCATAAGACACCGAATCATGTTAGTCTTAAGACTGAGGCCTAAATGAAGGACCAGGCTATTCCCTCTCTCAGTTTTGCCCACCTGCCAATAGTTATGGGGAAGAATGGCGTGTTCCTGGTGCTGCGTTGCTCCTCTGCGGCAATGGCGGCCTCCAGAGAGAGACACATGTTGTGGGCTTCGTCTGACATCTCTACATACAGCCTGCTCTCTGGGCTCAGGCCGCTCAGCCCTACTTCACCTTTCACCGTGCATGATTTCCCGCTCTTCTCCACCACTCGCACCAACTCTGATGTCTTGTGGGTCTTTGCTCCTGTTACCACACGGGTCAGTTATTTCGTGTTGCATTTAACAATAATTTATTAATTCAGATACCAACAAAAAAAGAAACAGGAGGTATGACAGGGGCAGCCTCTGCCACAATGAATAACACCAAATGAATCTTCATACACGAGTTGTGACTCACCGTCATAAAAGCAGACCTCCAGGTCAGCGTTTGGAGAGTTCTCCATCAGCATGCATTTAGCATACTTGGTGTAAAGGGTCACTTTGGGAGTCTTGGATTTCACCAGCTGCACAAACTTGGAAGCGTACTGGTATTTCTTCCAGTACTTCTCTATAGATGACACAAAATAAAATAAAAATCCACCAGGGATACATGTGATGTATGTAATTTACCCCATCAGCAAATGTTTTCAGGTGTGGTGCATCGACATACCTGGAAGGTCCTCATAGCTGCAAATCAGAATGTCCTCAGGGGGAGCAGGGGGGCAATCGAGCACTGGAAAACCCTTTCCATCATTAGGCTGGTATATCGTCACCTGGGAAAATTAAATGAAATGAGAATTGCAGTGGGATTACAACAAAAATTCAATGTCATTCACTAAAAGGATTGCATTAAAATATGCTGGTATGCTGTGACCTACAGGAGAGCTAGGGTCATGTTTAGAAGGGGGGTTGCTGGTGATGTTTACAATGCATTACACGAATGGAAATATGTTACTACTGGAGCTCACCATTGAACCATCACAGGAAATCCGCAGGACTTCTTTGACCCTTTCTTGAGTGCCTTGGCCCTTTAACAGCTCCATACACACTTCCCCTGTGTCGAGGATGCTCACCTGATGAAGGAGTAAGTCAAACACAAACACTGTGTCACCAACCTCTGACCAGATCAACAAAAACAAACAAAAAAAAAATTCTGGAAAGCACATGAGTAGAGAAAAGCGCCAGCAAGTGGTATCTTACCACAGCATTTTTGGTCTTCTGCCTGATGGGTTTCAGTCTGGAAGCACACAGGGGAGGGAGCACATCTCTCAAAAACCTCTTTTCCCTGTCGGCACTGGGCTTGGCTAAGCTGAGAGCTTGAAACTCTGCAGTGGGTACATTCTCCCTGTATGAGTCAGGGTGGGGGACATGGGGGTGATGGAGCTGGTACTGGTTGTGTGGAGGATTGGCCCCTCGGCCAAGTGGTGTGTCAGTCCAGGAGTTGTGCACCCCCAGAGGCTCTCTGCCACTATGGAAGCTGCTGCTGCTGTGACCACTGTTGTCTGTGGGCCTCGGGCCAGAACCTGAGCCGGGAGAGAAAACATTTGTTTTCAATTACAAGTTCTGCCTCATGCATAGGACTAATCATAAAGCACTGAGAAAAACTGAGGCTTTACCTTCTTTGTTGAACCAGTTAGAAACACCATCTGAGTCTTGGAACTGCAAGCCTGGTGGATGTACAGTCTGAGCAGATGATAAGCATCCAGAGCTGAAAAGAAAGAGATGTCACGTTCTTTTACCCAGTCTAATGCCACACTTTTACAATCGGAATAATACAACAAAATCAATCTTCTTACTTGGCGGGCTGTTTGACAGGGGGCGTCGGGAGCCTTCCATGCTCTGAATAGGGGTGTAGACTGGAGGATGTAGGAAACACTGGTTTTCCTGAGCCAGTAAGAGTCTCCTCTGAGTGGCATCTCCCCAGCTCAGCATGGCACATCCCTTGGCTTTGTGCAGTAGGGCCTGAGCGATCGGAGGAGTAAGCCCTCCTTAGGTAACGAGAGTGGGGCAGTATACCCTCCCCTGCATGAATTACCCTATGCCTGCCCTCTCTGGGAGCTCTCTCAGCTTGCTGCTGCTGCCACTGATCCCCATCCTCAAAACAGGCACTAGTGGGCTGATACGGTAGAGCTGGAATGGGTGTCATACGGTTGGGCAGGGTGGATCCTATCATATGCCTGGCTTTCCTCTGGAGGCGATTGCTGCTGTTGGCTGAGACGGAGGACGTACAGGCTGTGGAGATGGTGGCAATGCCACTGTCTATTGAACCTTCGTCCCCCATCCCCAGTGCCTTGGTTCTGACCAGCGGGCTCTGGGTCATGAACTGGTGGTCCAGCACTGCTGACAGGCTGGGTCGCTGGGCAGGGTCCTTCTGCAGGAGCTGCCGAATCAAATCCTGTGCTTCCAAAGATACATGGCTGGGCATCTCGTATTCCCCAAGAACCACTTTGTTAAGGGTGTGTTTTACAGTGTCTGTGTCAAATGGTGGGCGGCCCATCAGGAAGGCATAGAACATGCAGCCCAGGGACCACACATCGGATTCCAGGCCATGGGCGCTACGGGTGGCCACCTCAGGGGAGATATAGTTGGGTGTTCCACACATGGTAAAATGCTTTTCATTTGGAAGCTTCAGCTGGGTGGCCAAGCCAAAGTCAGCAATCTTTATGTTCATGTTGCTTGTCAGCAGAAGGTTTGACAAGGTCAAGTCCCGATGCATGATGCCATGTGTATGCAAGTATAGCATACCCTTTACTATTTGATGCATGAAATGTTGTGCTGTCAAAAAAATGATAAAATATATTTTTTCAAATTAGAATAGCAGGAACAATAAGTATAGTAAACAGTAGCTTACAAAGTTGACAAACATGTGTTAACCACAATATAGGCCAGGGCGATTGGACGAATATATTGGCAATCAGCAGTTGGATTTTTTGGGTGATTTTTTTTAATGATTTTTGTCCTTTTATTTTGCTAATTTAATAGTCTTCCTCCTTGAGAATTCAACACAGTAAATAATTAACCTGTAAAGCATAATCCAAAGCATGTGCGAATAGGAACTGGCGGTTGGAGTTGGGTCATATGCACATTCTTGTTGCACTGATTTCCGACATTCTTTCAAAAACAGGATACTGAATAAATGACAAATAAGCCATCTTTAGTGGTTGCTGTCCAACCAATTGGTGCTGAAAAGCAACATCAATTCATAGATCATATTTGAGAACTAAACCAAAAACTGTATGTGCAGTTGTGCCCTGATCATTTAGTAGCATAGTTCTGTTGTTTGTTCATTTAGATACTGCAAGCGGAGGCATCCTTCTCTGATGCCATCTGACCTTTTTTTTTTTTTTTTAATTGTGTTGGACAGCTGTTCAGCATGTCTTTACAGCTTATTGCTTAGCAAAGATCTCAAGGTGATTTATTTTTTTAACTGAAGAGTTGTCTATTGTCTAAAATTGTCTATGTCTAAAATTTTCACATTAATGCTCGTACAAATTGGTAGTGTTAGAATGTTTTGCCAGCACTAGTTATTTGTAAAAACGGCAAAGTACTTCATTTAGGTCCTTCGGCTTGCCGGTTGCATCTGGTTTAAGACCAAATTAATCCCAAATAGGGGGTTTTGTATTCTTTTTCGCAATGAGCTCTTCCATGATTGCATTCGCTGACAGTGGCCGGCGCACGTAGAGGCGGCGGGGGGGGGGTATATTGGTAAGGTGGCCGGTAGCAAAATTTTGACATATTTCCCAACCCTACCACAATATAGCCCACATTCTTAATAAGTAAAATAATTCACTCTTTATTTTAAATGCCAAGCCTGACCGACCTTCATCTTCAGAGAAAGGCGTCTTCCTGTCTTTTAGGAACCGGCTCATTTCTCCATTATGGCACATCTCCAACACCAAGTACACATAGTTGCTGTCTTCAAAGTAGTTGTACAGCTTAAAAAGAGAAGGAATAATGTTACAAGCATCATCATGGATAATACTGTCAAAGAGGTGACAAAAAAGACTATCACTCCTGACACCAGCCTTTCAAGGCTAAGCCAAAAGATTTTCAGTGCAAACAAGGTTGGAATATAATTCAGATTTTTAAAAAGGGAAATGTCAGCAAATTACAGGTTTAAAATATATGACTCATCCCTCCCAGGATAGCCCCTAATATTACCCTCATGATTGTTTTCATTGAAAACAGAAAAGAACAAACAGTTTATCCCATCACCTAACCTGGGGCAAGGCTCAAGGAAGCACAACTTCATAGTGAGTAAATGTGGAAAGATATAAAAAAAAATTTTTTTTACCATGCCAAGAACTAATCTGGAGAACAATTAGCATAATTTCCCTTCATTTTTGTACAAATATCACCACCATAACACAAAACTAATGTAAAAGCTCTGAATATACATCAAGCATACATCTCTTATTTTAGATTTTGAGTTTTTACATTCAAAAACCCTCATTGGACTGTCCTTGGCAATATCAAAAATATCATGTGAAACTTAAATTGAGTTTTCTGTCTCCCATTGAGCTGACAAAATGTCAAGTCATGTCAGGTTGCATTAAAAGTGCATATCACAACAAAACTGTCACCACACACAAAAAAACAAAGAATTGAATTTCACAAAAAGGAGAGGTACACCAAAAAGCCCAAAGAGGTAAATATAATACAACAATGCAAATGGTATGTGATATAACAAAAGCAAACACAATCAAACAGCCACGAGCTCCCAGGAAGTAATGATATCCAACTGAAATTACCTCAAGTATTGAAGGGTGCTTCAATCTGCACTGGATCTCCACTTCATTAGTCACACGCTGGACCATACCAGCTTTGCGCATAGCTTTTTTGTCAATCTGCACAGAGCGGACACAACACAATAGAGATAATTATTCACCTACCGCCTGTGCTGTAGATGTGATATATAATATGATGGAGTGCGTTCATCCTGCGGTTAGCAACCAATCTGTTACTGCCAAAGAGACAGCGAGCACTTCTATTACCAGTGTTATTCTGTGGGGAGTTTATGGACCAGAAGAAACCCGTGGGAAGGGGCTAGAGTCTCATAATCTAACAATGCACTTTATAAAGTCCAATTAATGTCCCAGCTGCCACTGAACAGTTATAGCATGTGATATAAAATCTACCGAAACTGTGTAACTTCACTCATTCATTTTTGGTCTAAAAAAAATTAGTATACAACTGACGAGTATGGATGCAGCGATATCACTTTTCCATACCAACACAACAGTCTTAGTATGAATCCTTAAGTATCGGTCAGTTCTGAGTACCAATCCAATTCATTACTTTTGCTGAACAGCACGGACTCAGTTTTTGGTATTGGATTTTAGTCTTGGGTAAAATCTCCAATATTTATTGCCTGTTTTAGCCTGGTATCACCCCGATATCTGATATCAGTATCATTGCCTCCCATGACTTGTCAGCTGTATACTACAACTGATGGATGTCCAGCATCCACCAGCCACATCCATGAGGAATTCTTACCGTTTTGATTGCAACTTCCACACCAGTATTCACTGATTTTGCACGGTAAACACATGCAAAGGAACCCTTGCCAAGAAGGGTGAGGACTTTAAAATCCTACAAAAAGAGAAAAGATCATTAAGAAGCCGGCAAGTTAGATATTTCAACAAAACACAGCAGAAATCACTAATGAAACCCAGAATTAAGACGGTTGTATTTATCCTCTGCAAATAAACGCCTGTCGAGCATGATAATACCTCAACCCTCAGCTCCTGCGAATAAGATAAAATCCTCTCCTCATTTGCACCGTCTAAATCACCGGCTGAAGAGTTTTGAAAGAAATATCGACTAGACTGCGACATGTTGGTAGCATTGAGACCAGGCAGCCAACTAACTAAAAAGCAACTAACTAAAGCCTTGCAACGGTGGGGTGTTTTTTTTTTTTTGTCGTCAAAATACAGACGGGAACCCCTCATTACAAAACGTTAACTGTCACATAAGTCATTCACACCTGACGCTGCCGTATGGCCAACCAAAACCTTTAATTATCCCGGCTATCTTAGCGCCAGTGGAAGGCCTGAGCGTCCCCGTTTCCAAGCAGCTGAGCAGGGGTAACAACCACAGATGTCTGATAACGCCACCAGCGCCGGTCCCAGCGGACGGAGCCTGGGGGGAAACTACGAACACGTCGGAACTACACTAAAACCTTTGACCCGTCAGATTATGTGACTCTTTCGGCCAGGGAACGGCAGTTTAGATAAGGTTAAATTTAGGCATAAAGTTTAAGATGCTTAAATTTTAGCTATGAAACATCTGTTGTTTGATGTGGTTAAAAGTAGGATTAGCATCTGTGGGAGGTGGCTGAAATGGAGCGCTTTAAGGGCAGGGTCACAGTCACACATTTTGACGGATCAGATTTTGGTGCAACACCGGCAACCGAGCTATCAACACCAGCATCTGCGTAAATGTGTAAAGTGAAAAAACAACTATAATATAATCTCAAATTTCTGTGTGGAGCCGATTTAAACACTGCCCCACCTACCACGGCTGTGCAGTTTGACTCGCCACCATTGTTGGCTAACGTGTTAGCCGTGTAGCATTGCTAGCTCCGCTCACCTCAATCTTGTCGCCAATGGACCCGCTCATCTTGCTCGGCGTCTTTGCAGGTATACGGGGGGGGGGGGGTTCCGCTCTCTGTCCCTATTAAATTAACACAAATTGATAATCGCTCCGTGGCATTTCATAAAGCCGAAGGACACTTTATCATATTTCCCCTCCAAAACGTTAGCATCTCTTCCATTTTGAAATTATGCGCCCGTTAAACTTGCGGTGACGTCACGATCTACGTCACACAACAACACTCCGCAACGTGGGCGGTGTAAAAAGCAGATTTTAGAAAGAAAAAAAAACAAAACAAAACACCAAACTCAGCAATTACCTCATTATTTCCTGTTTTTGTATTATGCTGGTCATATCCATGAGGTTTTACGGAGCCAGGGACTGCGCCAAGTTGCTATACTGATCCAAGGCTTTGACAGTTGTCCCTGACCGTCAACTGCTGGAAATCAAAACATTTCAGACTAAAAGCGTTTGTCTTACAGACAAATGTATTTATTTTTTGCCATTTCTGAACCTCATGTCTTAAATATGGAAAAATGCATGAAAACAGATAAAAGGAAATAGGCATCCAAATCTCCACCTTTATAAGTTTGGTGCATTAAGCATTGCCATTTTTAATACAAGTTATGTGTGTATTTATTATTTTTTTTACACACACACATTCTATATGCACTGGCTGCTTTGAATTACTAAAATAGTATTTACAACTTCTAGACATGGACATAATTTTAAAGTCATTAAATACAAATATATATAATATGCATTATTGTATACATACTATTAAACCAATCAGCCGCGGCGATTGTTTGGATAGCACTTTCTCTACTTGTCTTCCACTAGACAGCTGAGAGATGATGGGATTTACTACCAAGACTGGACATTTATGAGATATCTGGAATGCAAACAAAGGCTTATCTACCTGTACCGTAAGGAGAAAAACAGTTTTACATGAGAATCAGTGTTTAATCTATTGTATGATCATTCAGCCATTTATTAGGATACCTTTTAGTAAGTAAAACACGCCATAGTCACACGAAGAGATGATGGAGTGGGGAAAAAAATCAAAAGGAAATGTCAGATAAAGATTACAATGAAAATGTGTGCAAAACATCCTTTTGAGTGGCAGGTAAACTTGGAGAAATGGTCCCAGGTACTCGTGTTTCTACTGTCTAAATGGTCAGCAATGACAACCATGATGATGGCGCCAGGGTTTGGGTTTGGTTGTCAGACAGATATCCTGTCAGTCCACCTCCATCTCTCCCGAGCCAGGCTTTGTCTGGTGGTTCACCTTGGCATCTGCCTTCCCTTCTCCTTGCCTGCCCGTCGGGCCGTTATGCGCCCCGCTGTTCTTCTCATTTTCTTCTACTGGCTCCTCTACTTTGGGCTTTGGCCTGTTGATCACTGGACTGCATATGTCATCCAGTTCCTGGACAGCATTAAGTGTAGAGTGGGGTTTTTTAAGGAGAGCATTTTTGCAAGTCTCAACATTGCTAATTAAAAGAAGGATATACACCTTAAATTGTCACTTACATACCTGTATTTTAGCAATGACGTCTGCAACTTTGACGATGGGATCTTGAGTGATGGCAAGTTTGCTCTGGGCATTCATCTTACTATTCATCCAGGCCATGTTCTCATTTACAGACTTTTCCACAGCACCCATCTCATCTGCATTCAAATGTGTGAATCGCTCATCCTAGCATGGAGTTCACAAACAAAGAATCTGTAATATGGACCACAGACCTCAATTTCATTACCTATGACTTCTGCCTTATCTACAACTTTTGCATATCAATCATATCTAGAGTTTTACATGAAATGTATTTCAAAAACTTAGAATAGACACTATTCACTGGTTAAAAAAAAAAAGAAAAAGAAACCCAATGTTGTGACTTAAAATATTTTGGAAAGTGAAGACAAGCCACTAGCCGAGCAACAATAAAGCAAAATGAGAATATCAGTATGTCAAAACATGAAACGTGATTCCAATAATCCCCAAAAGTCTTGCTGTCTTTCACAATAAAGCTTTACTCCTTTGTTTATCTAGCAATTTTAACATTTTTACAATACCAAACTTTAGGGCAACATTTGTTCACTTGCATGGGACATTTCACAAACCATGCATATTATTTTTTTTTTATTAAAGTTTACCTTCTGTTTATATGAATCTACAGCCTTCATGTAAAGTTGCAGTTTCTTGCCCAGTTCTTCAAAAGCCCTCGGCCTGTCCTCCTGTTCCCTGTGTCGCTCCTGGATGGGCTGACCGAACCTCTGCAGTAGAGGGTCGGTAGAGAGAATATGATTATTTCTTTTTTTAATAACTAAACTGTTTCTCAGCCTCGTCGCTACTTAAGCTGACAGTTTCTAGCATTCCTTTTCACTTGAGAAGCTTGCAAGTTTGAACCTAAAAACTAACCCAGTACTAGAGTGTTCATAGCTTTATTTCCACTCCTTAGTAAAAGCACATCTGACCAAATGTGCTTTAGTCAACAAAAATGAAAATGGAGAATAGAAATGTCTTAACCTTGAGTGCATCCAGTTTGTCCACATAGACCTGTTTAGGTTGGTCTTCTCCCTCTTCATACAACCAGTTCTCTGTGTCCTCCAGCATTAATGTCAGTCGGCTACCATCCTGTTGGTAAAGGGCCAGGCATAAAACAGACATCGGGGACATAGAAGGGGTCCTCTACAGCGACAATACCTTTCGTACATACAATATACTGTAAACTAATCCTTTCTATATTGTGTGGTTGATGTTTTTTTTAATCAAACATGTCCAACATGATGAATTATCCTAGATATGTGTATACTTCTAGATTCTTTGGTACTCATTTCTAGATATTCTTGTGTACTCTTGCATATACATTTTTTACCTGTTGCACTATGTACACTGTTTTGTTTTGGGGTTTTTTTTAAATGTGAGCTCCCAACAAGTCATATTTCATGTATGTGTACATTTACTTGGCTAACAATAAAACCTGACCTCAAATAGAGCAGTTTCAGTCCATACCTCCTCAGTGATAAATTTTTCATAGATTCCACACAGTTTGTCCCGCAGGTCATACACATACTCCTCCACAGCATTTTTTGCATCATTGCGCTCTTTCTCTAGCTTATCCTGAATGATCATCTGGCCCTGAAATGAAGAGACATGCAAACATGTATTTGTCCATTAAAACCAAGAACATATGTAAAATGCCAAATCACATGCAACCAAGATTTCCAAACTTCTTCGTCCAGCACAGCCATCTTACATCTCAATATTGTTCAGATACTTGTGGTACTTATTATATCTACAAAGTGAAATGATAATGATTTTAATTCTTCCTCATTTTGCAGGTAACCCCCTTCTTCTCGAAAGCCCTTAAGGAGCCAAAGATGGTCCACGGACCCCGCTTTTGACATCATTGTGCAAGAGAACTGGACAGCCGATCAGTAAGATGCCAAACACAGTGCACTTTATAAGCTATAGACTGCAGTTCCTGGGCATCCCTCTGTAAGGCCCTCTTTCACTTTGGACCAAAGTAAGCCGCATCCCAATTCAGCAATGACTCTGCATTTCAAAAGGCCACCAGAGGGACTCACCTCATACTCCACAAAGTCATTAAGGATGTCCCTGTCCAGCTGTCGTATGGTGTTGGCTGCAATGGCCAGATCGATACTTTTCACCTTGACTTTTGGCTTGCTTCCTCCTGCTGCTGGGTCCTGCTTCTCCCCCGGGGCTCCCTCCTGGATCATGGACGCACAAAAATGGCATCACTTCCACTGCTGGTCCTATTCTAATTTAGTTTGTACACTCAACTCAAGTGAGGTTTATCAATGTTAAGATTCGTGAAATGGTTTTGATGTAACTCCGGTTCAGCTAACCTTACTGCACGAGCCAGCATCCTCATTCTGCTGTTCCCCCTGGCTTTGGCCCTCCTGATCCACCTGCATTTTAGCCTTGACATACAACACACCATTACAACGGCGTTATGTGACCCAGTCAAGATGTGTTGTCTTTATGATGTTTGAATTGTCTTTTAAGCAGTCCATAAGATAGTTACATCAGATCCTGCATAATGATAAAAAATGTTAAGGATGATTTTTTTTTTCCAAATATTTCCTCTATATGAGAACTTTTCATGTTATGATGAATGATAGAAAACGGAGTGGAGTATCCATGAATGTGAATTATAAGGCTGTGTGTTTTGATAAAGACAATTAAAAGATGTTCAAAACCCAATATAGCAAGGTCTGGAGACGATATAATGTTTTTGAATATTTTCATGCTAATTAATAACACATCCGCTTGCTTCATATAACCTCTTGCATTGCACAAATTTCACTCCTGCTTGTTTGAATACACAAGCTTCCATCCTCCATGGCCATGAGACCAGCATAGGTCATCTCTGCATAACAGATAAAGCAGGCTCTCAATCACACATAGTATCCACAAACAGCCTCGTTATAGTTACAGGGTTCTTCCATAAGCAGATGAGAGAGGGGCAGCTTCAAAAACCAAGATTAGACCAGAAGCAGGCTTAGGAAATGTCAGACAAACATAGATAGTCTTATCAGAGAGAGAAAAGGATGGATTAGATTAAACAAGACATCATAGAGGAAATCAGCAAAGTGGAACAGAGGGATGCTTTTATAAAAGAGCCGGAGGGTGATTAAAGGCTCTGTGTGTAATATTTTGGCTTTCCTATAATATGATATGACCAGCAAACATCAGTAGTGGTTGCTGAGTAATAATAATAAACTTCATATTATAGTGCTTTTGAGAACCAGGTTACAAAGTGCAATATCTACTGAAGTCATTCCAAAATGGCAGCTCTCAGGAAACAAACTAGAAACCCACCACCTCTCTGTTTGAATTTGCCCGTCTTGTCTATTTTGGTTTGTTGCTTTTATTCGACAGAGATCAGCACTCAGGCAGAAATTGCACATGGCAACCTTTTTAAATAGGAGAATTTGGGGTAAAATATCTCACCTGGTCCTCTGCCCTGCCTTCATTCTGAACCAATGGCTCCATGTCCATCTGAACATCCTCGCCCTCTCCTTTCTGCTTCTCAATCAGAGAGGCACTAGATACGCTGAAGATGCCATGGATATTGACGCGTACTTTGACCTTCACTTTAGAACTGTCTCCATCAGGCTGGGGGACCACATTCTGCACAGAAAAACATCCTGGGAGGGGGAGGGGGGGGTAAGAGGCAGAGGTTCACTCCTGAGAAAATAGAGCTGCAGCTGTTTCAGTAACTCTTGGTTTAGTGGTTTCAGTTTGACGTGGGGACTTGAAATTTTAAAGGCCCTTTAAAAGGATTCCCTTACAAGGAGGAGACGAAGTCTCAGTAGCAGATGACTACACAAAAGTAAAAGCGCATCTGAGAACGCACACATTCAAACAGGTTCACACACACACACACATGCACACACGCAAAGAAAAAAACCTGCATGTGGAACTCTTAATTTCTGACTTAACCAGAACCATTAGATACCCATGGATTACTAGATGTACTAGACTGCTATATGTAGATGCCTACAGGGACTCGGCAACAGATGAGCAACCTAGAAACACTACCTATCGGGCACATACATTTATCTCTCGTACTGTGGACTTCTACAACCAGTAAATGGAGCTAGAGACAGTAATAGTTTTATTTCCTAAAACACTTTAACTCAAGCTCTGCAAAAGCAAAGTAGGCGAGGTTTAGAGAGAGGTCCTATGAGCCTACAGAAGACCTTATGGAGCAGCAGTGGTACCTATCCGGTGGTCCGGGTATGGAAGCTCTTGAGGGCTACTGTAGAAAGCTTCGACGTCAAAGGACTCCTTTTTGTGGAAGGTGATTACTTTGGAAAAGGGCGCTGCGTGATTCTTACTGAACACCTCACACTCTCTGTGACAACAACACAAAACAAGCAATGTCATGCGTTGTGGAAAACCAATGGAAACTTTCATTTAAGCTCGTTTCTCTTGATTCAGAAAAGGCAATTTCACAACTCGTAGCTTCATATGGACATATTGTTTTATATGATTTGTTCAGGAAAGTAAGAAAGCGTCCTTGCCCGACTCCATCCTCTGTAGGCGACTTCCAGCATAGAGTAATGGGAAAGGGAACCGCATCGGTGATGGAGAATTCACGCACCTTAAACGCTGGGGACAAAATTGCACACTACACACACACACACACACACACACACACACACACACAAGCAAGCAAACCACAGCAGACACAAGGATCAAAAGAAAAAAGCATGCAGAATTATAATGTAACGATCCTCTCAAATGGAGCGTTTACACAAAATTCAGTGCTGACCAATTTTTATTTATTTATTTATTTATTTATTTATTTTGGTGGCTTTTTCCCCCCTTTTTCTCCCCAATTGTACTTGGCCAATTACCGAGCCGTTCCGGTTGCTGCTCCCTCTCTGCCAATCCGGGGAGGGCTGCAGACTACCACATGCCTCCTCCGATACATGTGGAGTCGCCAGCCGCCTCTTTTGACCTGACAGTGAGGAGTTTCACCAGGGGGACGCAGCATGTAGGAGGATCATATTATTCCACCCAGTTCCCCCTCCCCCCCCGAACAGGTGCCCCGACTGACCAGAGGAGGCACTAGTGCAGTGACCAAGACACATACCCACATTCGCCTTCCCACCCACAGACACAGCCAATTGTGTCTGTAGGGACGCCCGACCAAGCCGGAGGTAACAAGGAGATTCAAACCGGCGATCCCTGTGTTGGTAGGCAACGGAATAGACCACTACGCTACCCGGACGCCCTTCGCTGACTAAATATAAATGCCAAAGTGTTTGCAACTACAAATAGTACCACTACTACCACGACTACTGCTAGTACGGCTAACAAAAAAACAACAATGTAGAAGCCATCAGTGTACGAATATGTGTGAATAGGAGCCATACACTGTAAAGCACTCTGGTCGGTAGACTAGAAAAGCACCATGTAAATGCAGTCCGTTTACCATTTACCATTTTAGTAGCAACCATAAAAACATGCCGCAATTCCTTACACTCAGCAGTTCTCTTGACAAAGTTACAAAGTGCTGGTAAAATAAATAAAACAAACTTATGGGGAAACAATCCGCTTCGGTATCCTCATCCGAGTTTAAAGTGAAGTGTACCTGAAGTGCAGACCCCCTAGCGACAGCCTCGTCTGCATTGAGTGTGGTGCTGATGTCTTTGCAAAAGAACTTGGCGATCCTGTCTTTGATGGCAGGAATCCTGGTGGCTCCTCCGACCACCTCCACCGCATAGATCTCATCCCGGCTGAGCTCTGACACAAAACACGCACAGAACCGATGATGGCCACTTTTTTTTCAGTAAGATATTCTCGATTTAAATTTAGTCAAACTCGAAAGATATACTTGATTGTTCAAGGACCGCTTTCAGTGGCAGCTCTACTCTCAACAGATACTGAGTGCACATTTCCTCAAACTGGCCCCTAAGAGTGTCAAAGAGAAATAAAAGAGAATCGATTTCCATGCAATTCACAATTTCTGCTCAATTTGTATAGTTAAGATTCAGGATACGGTGGGGAAAAGAAAAAACAAAACAAAAAAACACACACTGTACCTATTCATCTTGCCAGAAACATCAATGTCATTCATGAAGCACTCGATATTCAGAGGCAGGTCAGAGGAATTGGCACTCATCAGCTTCTTCAGTTTCTCGCACTCCTGGTAGAGCCGCAGGAGAGCCCTTGAGTTCTCCCTCACGTTGAGCTTATACCTGCATTTTAAGTCCTCGCAGAAGTACTCCACCAACGCCTCATCAAAATTACGCCCCCCCAGGTAAGGATCAAATGCTGTGGCCAGGACCTGAGAGGAGAGATCCCAGTTTAGGTTCAGGCATCTTGAGATGTAGCGGAGGAGAAGCTGAAATGTTGTGTGTATGCGAGTTATAACTACTAACCTTAAGTTTGCCTTTGTTGAAGGCAGTGACAGACACCTGGTATGATGAATGTCCCATGTCCACAAACACCACATTTCTTGGCTTCTCCTCTGGATTAGGAAGGTCCTGTTTGTAGATCCCATAAGCCAAAGCCACTACCAATCCAAACAGAAATATCACTGAATTCAAAATTTTGGAGTAGATAACTTGCCTGTCTATGTTCATAGTGAAGAAATTTTAGGGGGTTTTTTGTGTGTGGTATATATAGTAACACCGTCTCATTTTACAATAGCAGAATCATCAACCGTCCAACTCTCTGGCAGGTCTGAGATGCAGTAACCACCATAATTTGAAGGTAAAAGGTAAAATCCAGATTTGAAGGATTACCCTCTATGAGTATTATAACTAATTTATAATAGTGACATTACATTTACGATATTATTGACCAGAAAAGTTGAGATAAACTGACTCCCCACTATTGCATATAACAATTGTGGAGACGGATAGATCCCCTGCCTGTTTACTGCTTTGTACCCTTTGCAGAAATAGCACAGCTGAAATTTCTGATGACTGACCTGCAGTAGTGTCGTTAATCAGACGCAAACAGTTAAGCCCTGCAATCTGAGATGCATCAAAAACGGATCTCCTTTCAGCATCCGTGAAAAAGCTTGGGACCTATAAAATATATGGAAATGAAAACATTTCACCAAAGTATTTTATGCGTGACTTATGTTGTTTGATGGCTCCATTTAATATCTCCTCACTCACAGATATGACACAGTCGACCACTGGCTTCTTCAGGGCACTTTCAGATGTCTCCCTCAGTTTGGTCAGCAACATTCCTGTTATCTGCTCAATTGTGAACACTTTGTCCTCATCCAAATAGCGTACCTGTAAACAAGGCAGAAATTAGGTCCTTCAAACCATAGCCCATATAAATCAAACCCCCCCCAAAAAAAAACCCACACACACTGAAAACTGCATTTAAAAAAACAAAGGTGTATAATGACAACAAAGAAAGTGTACTTGCAGGTTCAAATAGGAAAGACATGCAAGAAAGTGGACAAAAAGAGCATACTGGAAACTTGACCAGTGCTTTTACCTTAATTCCAGTGTTGCCGCTGGCCAGTTTATGCAAGCTGTAAGGCAGTTTGGGTTTTTCACCTTGGACAAATGGGTCATCAAATGCTCTGCCGTGGAACTTTTTGAAGCCATGCACTGTGTTTTTGAAGTTTGTTATAATCTGAAACGAAGAAATCCTTACTGTCTCCTGTATCGAGTAACTTTTGTAATGTTGACTGAGACTGGCAAGTGTTTATGAGGGTTGTGACCTTACATTAACAGATACGCTAACATTTAAACGGTTAGCTCTTACGATTACAGAAAATGAATACAGACTGCCATAGTTGATCTTACTTGACTCTTGGCTGCATTTCCAATGATGCGGTTTTTGGAGGTCAAAGACACGCAGGCCCTTGAGGGAAATAAACACATCAACAAGTTTGGAAAATCATGCTAGTTCTGTTGATGTCAGATATGGCACAATTCTCAGGAATAGACCGGGAGACAATGCGAAGACAGAAAGACAAAAAATTCAGAAGCAGCTTGAGATTGAGTGAATTTCACAGGGGAGTCTGAAGAAGAACCCTAAAGTAGGGCAGTGAGTCAGAACAGTTCACCTTCAAAAGTAAGCTGATCATCCCTTCAAACGTCATGTCTCAAATTAATTTAACACTTCCTCAAGCAGACCAGCAGCACTTCATTGTGTGGCTGACAAAGGGAATCTCTCTAGATGCATTAGGTTTCAGGATCCATTTCAGCCGTTGGCAGTCGCAGGTCATCTAGTTCCACCACTCCACAAAAGTATTCCCATTCTGTTCATTGGGAAATAAAGGTGCAATTCTCTTGCACCTATCCAGGGCTGTGATATATTATGGTTTACCATCTTTCAGTGGTATTATATTGGGATGAAATTAAGATGTTGTCACACCGTGATTGACAATTTTGCCATCTGAATTGATGTTAACAGGAATCTATTACCTAAAATGTCACACCGAATGAGGCCTGAAATATTTGAGATAGGGAAAATGTGTTTTATATTGATATTATACATTACATTACCAAACAGTCCAACGTGATGAGCCTCAGTTGGTTTGTTAAAGATGGTATTTTTGCATATGTAAGCAGATATCACAATATATAGATATCGTAAAATCCCCCCTCATTGTTGTCATAGTAACATGCTACACTCCCCTCAGCAGTGCTTCTACCTCACTATGATATCTGTATTAGGTGATGCTGCAGAGAATTACGCACTTCAGGTTTTTAGCCACTCGCTCCTACAAAAACGGGGGCCTACTTGGCTATTTCTTATTCTACATATTAGCACTGGTAGCAACAAACTACTGGATGATGACATGCATTATGCTTACAACAATTACATTACCAAAAGCATAAACAGCGTCTTCTAATTCTACATACTAGCGCATATGGGTTAGTTTGGGTTTGACAAGGCATGTTCAGAGGATGCAGCGCATCGGTGGGCCATGACAGACGCACTATCACAAACGCTGCTGTTGTTTTTTCTTCAACGCATTTATTACTTGAAAGAGTGGCCTCTCCATACAACGCAGCAGCGCAAACACTCTGCGTGTTATGGTATTTTAAAAAAAAACACCTTTCGTCCGCTGTGATGTCAGTCTGACAGGGACATCTTAAGGTAATATCAGCCTGCATATTATATATATCTATATAGATCTATATCTCAGCCTGCATGGGAGATGTGCGACATGCCGTCCGACCGTGCCGGCCGTATGCAGTGCCCGTAAACGTGAGTGCGCCCCCGGTCGCGTCGCAAACATTGCGTAACAAAGTCAAAGCTACATATCCCGATGATGTCAATGCTATACTTACGGTGTGCATCTGTCACTGTATTCATTGGCGATGGTTTCAATGCCGCCGCTTCTGGCCACGGCGATGTAACAGTTTTGGAAACCCACATCAATGCCTACCACTGACATGGCTAATAAACGCTCTTTATCTCTCCTCGGTTACACCACTCCGTAACGACAGCAGACTCACCAAGAAGTGGGGGGGGGGGAGACCAGTGTGTATATATATACACGGTCGTCTATTCCACAGTGAAATTGGGATCTAATAAAACAAGCGCCCTCTGATCAAGGAAATAAATGTGAGACGGCGAGATCACTGCGTGCTAACTGAATTACAAGCTGTTATGTAAGACAAGCTGTTTATAGCCAAGTCATTCAATCTAATCCCAGAAGGCGGTGATGGTCAGTGGATTCTCCCACTCGTAACATCGCCCGGCAGCCCTTTGACAAACATGCGCATTTCGACGCTGTTTATTAGACCTGCCCCCGCCTGTGATTGGTTAGACGTTTACCCTTGGTCCGTATGATTGGTGCCGGAGCCAATTAATAAGAGAAAAATCTAGAATCCGTAGAAAGACGACCTGTTTAGAGGATGCGGTGATGAAAATACCACTAAAAGTATCCTAAATGAATGCTGGGAGTGTAACAGATTTCAGGAAAATTGTTTTGGGTGGAATATAAAAGATAAGGCAAAATAATTTGACGTTAAAGAAATAAGGTTTAATTCCCCTAATCTAATAAGTAATATTCCCCCCGTGGCTAGTTCTAAAGGCTAAAGTTGATTTTAGTATCATGAAACTAAGGAAACATTTGGAATGAAAGCGAAATGGGACACTGTGCGAGCAAGTACTATATAAGGGATCATTCAAAATCAAAATGATCACGTAGGGACAGGAGTATACATCCTATAATTTCAAAGTCATTTAGGGAATAGAGTTATAGATAAATTCTCGGTTTATGAAACCAATCCGATATGGAACCTCGACTGACCCGGTATGGTGTTGACAATCCGCATACTGATTTGGCAACATTTTACGTCTGATGCCCTTCCTGACACAACCACTAAGCCTATGGACATGGGCACAGGTAAAACGCTGGATGCCATCCCAGTATTCAAGGACTTGCGCCCATGCCTGTTGCTACATTCTGTTTTAGTTTACCCTGTTTTAGTTTTTTTTTATTCTGTTTTAGTTTCGTTTACTCTGTTTTAGTTTTGTTTACTCTGTTTTAGTTTTGTTTACTCTGTTTTAGCTTTGTTTATTCTAGTTTTGTGCCCTGTGATGGCCTGGCAGTCTGTCCAGGGTTTCTCCCCGCCTGCCGCCCAGTGACTGCTGGGATAGGCTCCAGCATCCCCCCTACCCTGAGAGCAGGATAAGCGGTTTGGATAATGGATGGATGGATAGACAGCTGAGATGATGGCAGTGATTGTTGGCCTTCAGTGAGCAGAAGAAGTGAGGCCAGACAGGGTGGTGTTGTGTGTACTGACTCTGCAGCAGCACTTTTAAGTTTACAGACAAGTTGCAATTAAATCAACCAGGGAACAGCTTATGTTTGAAAATTTTCAATGTTTGTTTAAAATTCAAATATTGGGAATAGATGCAGAATTTTGTTGGATACGTGCTCATGTGGGATTAAAGGGTAACGGATTTGCAAACAGGGTGGCTTAAAGATCACTAAATATCGGAACTTTGGCAGAAAAAGTGGGATGAGGACAGTAACGGCAGAACGTACTATAGAATACAAAAAAAAAAAACAGTTGTAGCACTGAGTGTTAAAGGGAGAAGCAGAAGAGAGGAGGTAGTTTTATCCAGGATAGGGTTTGATCACACTGGTCTAAATAAGACTGTTTCTACTGGGAAAAGTAAATTCACACGTGTGCGCGCACTGTAGCATGACAATGCGGAACACGTATTAATGCACTGTGACAAGTATAATGAAGAAAGGGTTAAGGTTGCAACAAAGGGTGAGAGAGGCTGGATGAGGATGGGATTTGGAAGGGATATAAGAAACAAACTGAGATAAGGTGTGGGGAACACGGAGAGCGGTAATAGATTTTTTTAAATAAATACTGGATTGTTTAATATAATGTTTAATATAATGTAGGGTTATTTTTTAATGTAAACCAGATCCTGTTCTACATACTTCGGGACTGCAGGTGGCGATATGCACCTAAAAGTTCGTATTTGAATCAGGCAAAGAAGAAGAAGAACGGCGACCGTCGTGGGACGCGTGTAACTCATCCCTATGAGTTTGATGCTACGCCCTGTAAATGCATCAAGATGAATCTGTGCCGACATGTGTGAGGTTCCTAAATGTCAAATAAAGGCTAACAACACAAGCTGTTACTGCTTCTTCTTTTTTTACGCAATGTATATTGTTTTTTTTAATCTTTTTATATCGTGGTGTTAAACTAGTATAATGTCATAGTTTAATAGAATAGTAAAATGCTATTAGTAAAGTATGTTAGCATCATATATTAGAATTAGCACTAGTATAGTATAGTATAGTATAGTACAGTATATTGGTATGATATTTAGCATAAATGTATAATAGTATGAGTATCAACCCAGCCGCTGAGGATGCACAAGCCAGTGCATCCTTAGTGCCGGTCCCAAGCCCGGACAAATGGGGAGGGTTAAGTCAGGAAGGGCATCCGGCGTAAAATATTTGCCAAATCAAATATGCGGATCATAAATAAGGGGATGATCCGCTGTGGCGACCCCTAACGGGAGCAGCCGAAAGTAGTAGTAGTAGTATAATAGTATGAGTATCATAGTATAATTTATTAGTACATTTATGTGTAATAATTATAAATATTAGTTTGATTTATTAGTATGATATATTTGTATTTTTATTGGCATATTTTAAATCTATCTGCTTCAAACTTGCAACTAAATATTAAGTAGGTACCCTTGGGAAAATAAAGTGATTCTGTTCTATTATTGTAATGGCCAACGTTGAGCCCACTCAGAGGCGCGTGTTTGAGCATTTAAATATAATTAAAAATAATTAGGAGCTGGCCTGTCAAAAATCATCTTTATATCTGTACCGATACGTTCAGAGCCACGATTCAGCCCTTTCGTCTGGGGATAAGGGTTTATCATCCTCATTATTTTACGTTGTTTTCGGGCTACAAAATGAGGGCTACGTTATAAAACGTGTAAGTTTTTAACTCGTCTAACTTAAAACATTTCCGAATATCAACAAGCCGTGATATTGCGCCGGGTGAAGGGCTAGGCTCTCTTCTGCAGGACTTGTCAAAGTGGGAAGAAAAGAGAAAGGAGGCTCAGCTTCAGTCGTGTTTGAAACAGGCCTGGGCCGAGGAGACAAACGCTGGAACAGGAAGTTCCTGCAGAACAAGCTAGGCTAGGAAGTTGTGGGTTTACCAGACATTCAACATCGAAGTTACAATGGGTCTCTTCGGGAGAACGCAGGAGAAACCACCAAAAGACCTGGTGGGTACAGGATGCTGAGAAACAGATAGGTTATTGTGAGTTACAGCTTGGTGAATTGATAAACCATGCAAGAATACGATGATGCATTAGCTAGCACTAGCTTGATTCCTACAAACTGTTGCTGCTTCCAACTAGCTTGATGGCTAGCTTAGCTTGAATCAACACATCCTGGTTAAGATATTACCAGGGTACAATTAAACTTGGTGTATTTTCAGACACGTCTCTTTTTTGTCTTTTCTAACAAAACGTTGCTATGTATCAGCAGTCGATCTGCTGATCGAATTTTATGCTCTTAACTGTAGTGAAGTCAATTAGCTAGCACAAGTCAGCTGTTGCTAGCTCGGATGTAAACAAACCCTGATTTTGCGAGCTTTGGCAAAAGTCGAGATCAGTTCAAGCCTCGGTAATTTAGCTGGTCTCATTTAACACGTATTTCCATATCCAGATTTCCGTCTCATACATTACGATCTCACAAACTTAATGCCACTGAATCAATAATTATAATTTCGTCCAATTTCAGATAAATGAATGGTCCCTCAAAATCAGGAAGGAAATGAGAGTGATTGACAGACAAATTCGAGGTGAGATGTTTGGAGCTAACATTTTTAACACTCTGGGCAACATAATTATGGGGTTTTTTTCTTTGCACATGAACATTTTCTAATAATTTCACAATGATTTGAATAATCCACTAATTTATACTAATATTGGTTAATTTGGCTTTGTGTTGCAAAATGTAATGATGTCCTCTGTTGTATCGCAGACATTCAGAGAGAAGAAGAAAAGGTCAAGAGATCTATCAAAGATGCTGCTAAAAAGGGCCAGAGGGATGTGTGTACCATTCTTGCAAAAGAGTTGATACAGTCAAGGCGGGCTGTCAGCAAACTCTATGCTTCCAAAGCCCAGATGAACTCTGTACTACTCAGCATGAAGAATCAGCTTTGTGAGTGGTTAAAGACAGTTACTGAATCATTGGATTGGGACAAATTGAATCATTTATTAAAATTATAAATTGTGTTTTGGCCATTATCGGGCTGCTTTGCTCTTTTTTTGTGACAATCTTATTGTCCTGCATACATGTAGGTTTATTGTTATTTTTGTTTCTAAATATGTAGAATACAAGTTGATACATTGTTCTTGAATGTCAGTAAAATGATCTTGTGGGTTTCTAGCTGTACTGCGTGTTGCTGGAGCCCTTCAGAAGAGCACAGAGGTCATGAAAGCCATGCAGAGCCTGGTCAAGATCCCAGAGATCCAGGCCACCATGAGGGAACTATCAAAGGAGATGATGAGGGTCAGTACTGCTTTAAATCAGGTGGCTGTCATTTACACCCTGATAGAAAACAAATAGTTCTATTTTTTGGCTCCAGTTGAGCCACATTTGCGCTGTAAAAAAAACCCTGTTAAACACACACCAGTCGTTGTGCCAAATGTGCAGTACCTGCAGTCAGTTGAGACGGAAGAAGTCACTTAGATGGGTGATGAAACATTTCTGCCAATAACGTTGTGTCCAGATGAACTGATTCAACTTTCTGTGACACCTGTAACTGCACAACTGTTAATTTAAATGTAAACATGCAAACTATAAATCACCACTCATACCATTTCCAATATGATGTTGATTAACCATGTTGATTAGCTACTGTCCAAGGGCAACATCCCTTGGCTTTTGGGGAAAAAATTATCCTATTTTAATCATTCTTGATGGAAATTAATGATACATTCAACATTTGTGTTGTTTTAATCTTATCGTACCACCATTTTTAATCACAAAAGTAAGGCATGCAACACTGTGATTTGCAGTGGTCTCTGAACAACTTCGTGGGTCTCACATCATACCAAACAACACCATCTTAATATTTCAAAATAACTGTAAGCTCCAGCCTCTGATGGCTTATTGGCCTGACTCTGCTGATGTCTGTTTTCCTTGTTTTTGGACAGTTAACCACCAGTTATCTTAAAACAAAAGTATATAACACCACGGGATCAGCCATCACCTTTTGTGTATATACTATATATGTGTGTGTGTGTGTGTGTGTGTGTGTGTGTGTGTGTATATATATATGCATTAGACATTGCACAGCAAGTGTCCTATTTCTCACATCATTTTTGCTTTGAATCCATTCATCTCTAAGGCTGGAATTATTGAGGAAATGCTTGAGGACACGTTTGAAAGCATGGAAGATGGAGAAGACATGGAGGAGGCAGCAGAGGAAGAAGTTGACAAGATCCTCTTTGAGATCACAGCAGGTAAGGAGACTCTCAAAAGCTACCATAATAGAATACCCTTCATTATAAATTATTCATCTGATTTCATATGCTGAATTTGAAGGGTGGGGTTTTCTTTCTTTGTTTCTATCTGTAAGAGATTGTGTCATGAATTTCGATGAATTCACATCAAATTATTCCAAGTTTTCCATATCAGAGTTCCTATTTCATTGTGGGTTTTTTTTTATTTTTTTTTTATAGGTGCACTTGGCAAAGCACCCAGCAAAGTCACAGATGCCCTACCTGAAATGGAGCCTGCTGGAGCCACTGCAGCTTCAGAAGATGAATCAGAGGAGGACATTGAAGAGATGCAGTCGAGATTGGCGGCCTTGAGGAGCTAAGATGGTCTGCTTCTGTCCTGTTGACGCTGTTATGAGTGCCCAGTAATGGACAGAGACACTTTTGGTGTAGGGTTTACCTAGCGTACCCTCTCTGTTTCATTATTGTTTTTTCACATAATCTACATGGGTTGGCAGACAAATGTTGTTTTTTGTTGAAAAGGCTCTTTTCGATTCTTCGCTCTGGTCAGCGTGAATGAGATGTTATATTATTTTTTTCATCATGGCTGGGTAAGCCTTGGTAAGTCGAGATAATATCCAAAGCATGGTGTAACCATCCATCGTAACATAAGACATTTGTATGTCATGAAAGTATAAAAAAAAAATGCCTGTGCCTACAAGGCATACACATATCGTTGTTCTGTCCCAATCTGGGGACCAGTGGTGGAGGAACTTGGGTGCTTTTGCTCTGAACAAAGGATGGCGTAGTGATTGATTGAACCCAAACTTTTTACCGATTCGTTTAGTAGGAATCATTCTAGATCGGTAATCAGAATCAATCCTAATCCGTTTTATCTGAATTTCATTACACAACATCAAACAGCTCTACCATGCTTGTTTAATCCATCCACATTATCTGAAACACTAGATGTATGAGGCAGAGTTTCCTCTTTTGGTTGTTGATTTTCTGTACAGTCTAAATTTATCTATATGCATTGTTCTATATGTAAACATGTACACTTGTCATAATCCATGCCTTCTGCCCCAACGGATTTTGTACATTAACATATGGCCTGTTAAATGTTTGACTCAATGTCACCATAAAGTCCTTTCTCTTCATTTCATTTAGCAACAGGTGAAATGAAATGATTGGTTAGTACAAAACATGTGCTTTGTCGAATTACCTTTTTGTGTGTATACTTTTTTATGTGGGTGGGAAAATATGAAAATAAACTTTTAAGAATAGAGTTAGCAATTGCCAATATAGAGGACCCACTGTAACCAGGGATGCTTATGGCATACGACATCCCTGATGCTATAAACTAGGGAGGTAGTAGTCAATTGGGGTACCACCTATCACAGATTTTATTGGATTAGACCCACAAACGTTTTAGATGGCTTAACAGTACATGCTGATTTCTCAGATCCAGCCCTCTCTTCACCCACTCTTGGGATTGAACACACTTGAGTTAATCCCTAGATAGTTCTTCATCGTTGCAATAAAAACTTATTCTCAAAATGAACATCCTCAGTGTCATCAGGTGGAGACTGTTGTGTGACTGCTGGTCTGCAACAGTCCAGTCAGCGGTGCAGAAACTCAGAAACTAGTGCACCAACAACCAGAAGCTACCTCACAGCCAGCTGAAACTCCTTAAACTGTGTCACACCAGCAAAGGGCTGGCAACCGTTCTGCAGTTCAGAGGCTTAAAGGCATGGTTCTCCAAACAAGGTGAACGCCCAGAGGGTCTCTTTTGTAGGAAGGGCGCAGCAGAGTTTCAGAGAATTCTATACGCGTATTCTGGAGTTGGCACGCTGTTTTGAAACATTGCCCTAATGGGTTTAAAGTGGACAAAGAGATAACTTCTCCACCAGCCACAGCCCTCCCTCAGCAGCTTTTGTTGTACTGTAACAAAACCCTGACTCCTGTTTGAGTGTGTAGGGTAGAAGCCAGATCTTAATGGTCCATAATGATCTCTGGAGAAATCTAGCCCAAATAGCCTGTAATTGGCCGTTTATTCAGATGCCTGCATGTGTTCAGCGGTAGGTGCGTTGCTCAATAATCTACACCATGACTTTGAACAGCTGCTCTCGACTAACGCCACTAACGCCATTTGTTTATTCGGTGTGCAACTCTAAAAGGGAGTAGTAATGCCAGTCAGCTGCATACAGTCTTGGCATGCTGGGCCAGCACATAGTGTGTATGTAGCTGGAGGTTCGATGAAACCGATCTCTTTTTCCACTTTAGTGCAAGGTTTTTACGAAACTTCCGCGTCTTTTATGCAGGACAATAATGCCATCTATGGATAACAGTGATTGCTCTTGCACTGTTTACCCCGTATCACGTTGTCGCCTGCGTGAGCCGCAGCGGCTGACGCGCCCGTCGACTAGGAGCAGTCAGAGGAAGGAACACCTCCCCGCAGACAAGCGCGTCTCTGTCGCCTCTCCAGCGCAATGGTCTCCTGGATTATCTCCAGACTTGTGATGTAAGTCTTTTCTTGTCTTTTTCTTATCATATTTTCTTTTCACGTATCGGTTGAGACACTACGGAGAGATAGCAAGAAAAGCCGAAATAAAGGTTCCTGTATATATGGTAGGACACGCGAGGCAGCCTCCTTATTGGTTTATACCCAATTTGGTGTTGTTTCTAAGGGGAATCTGCCGTTACGCGGGGCTTCGAGATAAGGCGTTCACGCTTCTTTTCTTCTTTTTTTTGTGGACTGAAAAGTGGTCCAAGTTGTTTAGTTTTAGCAGCAATGCTATAGCTGCCCCCCCCCCTCGTAGGCCTACTTCTATATTTATTCCCGGGTTGGTTTCAGTTACTTGATATCCTATCAACCATGTGTTTTCATTCGAGACAAAGAGACGATGTGATTGGGCAAGTCATCCATATTATTTATAAGAGGGTAGCCTGACGGGACGGGCCGTGTTAGAAAGAGAGTCATGTCAGAAACCCTGCCATTCATTGTAACGACGGGATCAGTGAGGTGATTTCGTGTTGATGTATTGAGGGATGGGGGATTTGGTGGGTGGGGGGAGGGGGGTACAAAGAGATGGACAGTGTAATAGTAAATCGTACTGCGGACGCTTGTGTGCGAATATTGCCTTATGATTTCATAGAAGATGAGATTATATCTATCGCATTCATATATGAATCAGCGCCATATCCGAGCGCGTGGAGGGAGACTGACGGCGTATGCTATCCGAAACCTCAGAATAGTAGCTAAATCGATTCATTTTAGATTAGCCCACAGTACCAGTGTCCTGTTACACGGTCCCACACCCGTCTGTCCCTGAATTCACGGGATCGTCCCCGGGCATAGGAAACCTTGTTGTTTTCGGCTGTTTTGGGGACACCCGAATCACCACAACTTGCGTGTTTACCGCTAATTCTGAGTGACATTGTCTCTCTAGCCTATGTGGTAGCGGTGTCATCCGCAGCGCCCGGGCCCCCGCATGGTGCGGCTTTATGTGGGTCAGTAATTTGATCGGTTCACCCTCTCAACAGCTGTTGCACCTCAACACGAGTCCCGTCCGTCCGAGACTGTGCAGTCAGCAAGCCACGCAGGTGGCTGCAGCTCCCATGCAGACAGCGCAAACGCAAGAATAAGAATATACGGGGGGGGGGGTGCATATTTAGCACATATTTTGGCATGTTTATTGTTAGGATGAACGAGAGAGTCGAGCCAAGTCGAGCTCGGCATGAGGCGCACCCATTGAGTCGATAGACCGCTGTTGGTTGTTGTCCCTGTGTCCTGGGCTCTCTCTGGTTTGTATATAGCTACCCTGTGATATACTTTGTTCGGGGTGTATTTATTTGCTCACCCCTTGTGACCTTTTCCCAGTTCTCCAAATGTGCATCCCAGATGATGGTTGCGTTTTCCTTTGTCTCCTAGAATCGTGTTCGGCACACTATATCCAGCATACTCATCATATAAAGCTGTGAAGTCCAAAAATATAAAGGAATATGTGAGTATAGTGTTCACGTACTGTGTCGAATCACTCTGATGGGAACTGTGTGCTATGAGCCATGCTTTGCATAAAAGAAAAATCTCAAATTGTTTGTAACTGGGTTTGTAACTGGGTTTGTAACTGTCTGTACCCCATTATTTTCAGGTGAAATGGATGATGTACTGGATAATATTTGCTCTATTTACTACTGCGGAAGTGTTTACAGATATGTTTCTATGTTGGTGAGTGATGCAAGTTTTGGATTTGCTGTTTTGGAATTGAGACAGATTTTTATTTATTTATTTATTTATTTTTATTTATTTATGCTGTTATGATCATTATGTCTTTGGTATTCGTGCTTTGGTCTCACTAATACAATTACTCAATTGAAGGTTTATATTAGATAACAGTCCGTGACTTGGGAAACACAGAACATGTGACATACCTCCAAGGATCGCCTCAGCATTGGCACCATGTGTGTGTTTTTCCTTTTTCTCTGCAGGATTCCTTTCTACTATGAGCTGAAAATAGCTATTGTGGTGTGGCTCCTTTCTCCTTACACTAAAGGCTCCAGTGTGCTCTACAGGAAATTTGTTCATCCTACGCTTTCTTTAAAAGAGAAGGTGAAAGCCACGCCTCTGTCTTCCTTACCTTAAAGACTGCTAGTTTCTACAGCTGTGTCTCTGTTAGATTTGGTATTTAGATTTCACAGCTTCACTGTATTCCCAATTTCTCTCTTTTTTTTTGTTTTTCATTTCGGGGTCAGAAAACACTTCAGGGAGCGTTGAAGAGAAATCAACAGACCCCGTGTCAGAGGAATGTTAATGCAGCAATGCTCTAGAAACATCTGTTTAGCACAACTGTTCCATTTATGAGAACAACACACGAGTTAAACAGAAAAGATTTATGCAATATTCACAAAACATGTGCAGAAAGCAATCCAACTGCCCTGCTGATAGATGACAAACAGAAAATGAATATTTATGTGGTTTGTTTTTTGGGTTTTTTTTGTTTTTTTTTGTTTTGGGGGTTTTTTTTGTTGTTTTTTTTTATTACCTCTGCCAGGACATTGATGACTATATCTGCCAAGCGAAGGACAAAAGCTATGACACCCTGGTGCATTTTGGGAGGAAAGGGCTGAACGTTGCCGCCACAGCTGCAGTCATTGCTGCGACAAAGGTAATGCTGACTCTGAATATTTGATTGACACTGACCTGGGGATATGATAGAATGGAGAGCTGCAGGGTTTGTTTTTTGTTTTTTGTTTTTTGCCTTTCACATAGTAAGAACCCTCCACTGGGACCATCCACTGCTTTTTGTGGCCTATGAATAGGATTCAGTACCAATGTGTGATGATACTTTCACTCTGTCCAAGAGTGAAAAATTAAATTTCTGCCCCCTAAAGTGATTTATCATCTGTGTTCCAATATATTCTCTGCTTTTTTTCTCTCTTGCTCTCTCTCTCCCTGTTTTTGACACTAAAATGAATGTGTGGTGGACACTGATTCAGGGCCAAGGTGTACTGTCAGACAGATTGAGAAGTTTCAGCATGCAGGACCTGGCTTCCTACCAGTCTGACACCATCGACAGTGAACCTGTCGCCACTCAGCCTGCAACAGCAGAGTATAAAACCAGACCCATGATGCGCAGCAAGTCAGAGAGCAGCAGCAAGGGTGAGACAACCATGCCGGCACACTCAGTCCTACTGCCAAATGCTGAGAACCCTCACACACTGTAGATGATTGATCTCTGAAGTATGTGTGTGTTGCGCATACATAGAAGCAAGTTCCACTTTTGCTTTTGGCTTTGTTACACGGCATATTTACAGTATATCAGGCTATGTTGTGCTGCATTAATAAAATGGCGCATTGCAAATTGATAAATGAGGCTTCACATTACAAGCATATCTAGGCTCCTGCTTGCTTGGGCATCAAAATAATATCTGCACTGCAGAAATAGTGGTTGTTTCCTCTGCGTAAACACACATTATCATACATTTTTCTGTCTTCCTGTAAGTGTTTGTTTAAGCCTGCATATATTGTTCAGTTCCTTTGCTTTCCTGAGTCACCCTCACCCCAAATCTACCTTCCTGTTTGGAGCAGGTCGGGCCCCACAGGGCTGCCATGCAAGCCATCCCGAGGCTAATCATCCGACGAAACTTCCATTTGTAGCTCGTGTCATTTCCCATGGTTTCACCTTGAGTGGAAACTATTATCATTTGTTTTGTGTTATATAATTAATGATTCATGCAGAGGTTGCACTCTGTGGATTTGGAGTCTGAATAGTAGCCTTTATATTGTGAAGTTGCCATACAAAAGTGAACTGCACATGTGGAAAAACATGTAATTGTCAAATATCTCACACTATTCTTCATTAATCTGAATTACTGACAGATGCATTAGTTCTTTGTTGATATGACAGCCTGGTTACATTTGACATATATGTATATATATATACTATATAGCGTTTTTTTTCTCCGGAAACTGTCAATGGCATTGATAAAAGTACTCAACAAATAAGAAGCAGAATATTAAGATAGATGTAGGAAAAAAAACTTTAATACATAGCAGTACAAGCTTGTTTCGTGTGTCACGCACTCATCAGCTGCCAATGTGATTCAACAAAGAAGAACACACAGTCAATAAATATTATGTTGCCCCGTGTCACGCCCCTAATTTTGGTGGACAGCAACCAATGAGAGGATAGAAAACATTAGAAATATTACAACCAGTGGGGTAGGTAGTTACGATGCACAGCAACCAATTGCGAGGTAGAAAACATTACAACTAATGGGGTAGGGGTTGGGGCTTGTTTTGAAAAAGCATTTAAAAGGCCAGGGCACTGTTGAAATAGCATACATTTAAATATAACAAGGTAATGTCAAATAGGGTAATTTACATACACTACCGTTCAAAAGTTTGGGATCACCCAAACAATTTTGTGTTTTCCATGAAAAGTCACACTTATTCACCACCATATGTTGTGAAATGAATAGAAAATAGAGTCAAGACATTGACAAGGTTAGAAATAATGATTTGTATTTGAAATAAGATTTTTTTTACATCAAACTTTGCTTTCGTCAAAGAATCCTCCATTTGCAGCAATTACAGCATTGCAGACCTTTGGCATTCTAGCTGTTAATTTGTTGAGGTAATCTGGAGAAATTGCACCCCACGCTTCCAGAAGCAGCTCCCACAAGTTGGATTGGTTGGATGGGCACTTCTTTGAGCAGATTGAGTTTCTGGAGCATCACATTTGTGGGGTCAATTAAACGCTCAAAATGGCCAGAAAAAGAGAACTTTCATCTGAAACTCGACAGTCTATTCTTGTTCTTAGAAATGAAGGCTATTCCATGCGAGAAATTGCTAAGAAATTGAAGATTTCCTACACCGGTGTGTACTACTCCCTTCAGAGGACAGCACAAACAGGCTCTAACCAGAGTAGAAAAAGAAGTGGGAGGCCGCGTTGCACAACTGAGCAAGAAGATAAGTACATTAGAGTCTCTAGTTTGAGAAACAGACGCCTCACAGGTCCCCAACTGGCATCTTCATTAAATAGTACCTGTTAGAGCCTGTTTGTGCTGTCCTCTGAAGGGAGTAGTACACACCGGTGTAGGAAATCTTCAATTTCTTAGCAATTTCTCGCATGGAATAGCCTTCATTTCTAAGAACAAGAATAGACTGTCGAGTTTCAGATGAAAGTTCTCTTTTTCTGGCCATTTTGAGCGTTTAATTGACCCCACAAATGTGGTGCTCCAGAAACTCAATCTGCTCAAAGAAGTGCCCATCCAACCAATCCAACTTGTGGGAGCTGCTTCTGGAAGCGTGGGGTGCAATTTCTCCAGATTACCTCAACAAATTAACAGCTAGAATGCCAAAGGTCTGCAATGCTGTAATTGCTGCAAATGGAGGATTCTTTGACGAAAGCAAAGTTTGATGTAAAAAAAATCTTATTTCAAATACAAATCATTATTTCTAACCTTGTCAATGTCTTGACTCTATTTTCTATTCATTTCACAACATATGGTGGTGAATAAGTGTGACTTTTCATGGAAAACACAAAATTGTTTGGGTGATCCCAAACTTTTGAACGGTAGTGTATATCATACAGTGGGGTGTTGTTGGGGCACAGTTGGAAGGGTAGGCAGTTAAAATATAAAAATACAACATCTAATAAATGTCACATGTGTATCATCTAATGGAGGGGCAATAAAGACATTATTTTACTTGTAGTTACAAAGCAGATATTTTTTTTCTGTATCTACAGCTGGTGGCCAATTCATTTCTACTGTTCAAGGTAGACATATCAGGCTTGCAGATAATGAAATATTTCCCTGGCAAGTATAGGTTACATCTTTTGCTGTTAACTGAATATGCATTGCTCTTCATGAGGATTTTCCATGAGATAGAGTAATTAATATTCTTGCCTACCAATGACCAAATGTGGCGGCTTAAGGCCGTTGCATTTCTTGCATACTCATTCCTGAAGCTACTCATATGGGTGTTAAGCCTAATTTTAAAAGGGCTCTCTGTTAGTCCAATGTAAATGTCCACTTTGAAGTTGTCTTCTCTTGTCACTGATGCCTGGTAAATGACTCCCTCTGTCTGGCCTTTTCCTTCAAGAGGGCACAATGTCTTAGCACGGCAATTGCAGTTGGTGGTGTTTGGCTACATTGAGGGGGTCTGTGCCTTGGTCATGATGCTTGTGTTGTGGGGTGAAATAACCTGCTGAACACTTGGCATGCAGCTGTAGCTAATTTTGACTGTGTTCCTGTTGAATATTCTTCTTAATTGATGGTCTGGGGTAAAGCACTCATCCAGATCTTTTTTTGGGGCAGCACGGTGGCGCATTGGTTAGCTCTGTCGACTCACAGCAAGAAGGTCCTAGGGCCGAACCCCGGGGTTGTCCAACCTTGGGGGGGGGGGGGGGGGCGTCATCCCAGGTCCTTTCTGTGTGACGTTTGCATGTTCTACCCGTGTCTGCGTGGGTTTTCTCTGGGTGCTCCGGTTCCCCTCATCATCATCAAAAAAAAAATGCATGTTAGGGTTAATACTCCTGTCTGTGCCCCTGACCGAGGCATGGCAAGATGAACTGGAGTTGGTCCCCGGGCGCTGCACAGCGGCTGCCCACTGCTCCTAGCTACACAGCTAGGATGGGTTAAATGCAGAGGAAGAATTTCCCCATGGTGGATCAATAAAGTAATAAAATAAATAAAGTAAAAAATAAAAAGATTCAAAAATACCTTTCCAGTGTTAGAGGCCATGGTGTCGCTGTAGGGAGGATTATACCAGGTGATGTTCTGCCTTCCACTGCGTTTTCTTTTTTGCTGGCTGTTGCTAATTGATGGTGGGTTGTGCTTAAGCTTGAAATTATATCCACATTTTTGTGAGGCTTCTTGGTAGGGGGGGGCTGTTTCATTAAAGATGGCCTGTATGTGAAATTTCTAAGGTCTAATGAGATGTCAAGGAAGTCAATTTGGTTTTTGTTAGCCTCAATTGCAATTTTTAGTCCATTGCTTGCGAATATACTACACATTTTCTTTTTTATTCTCTCGACTTCTCTTATGCTCTTATTTTATATTTTAACTGCTTGCCCTTCCAACTGTGCCCCAACACCGCCCCACTATATGATATACGTAAATTACCCCATTTGACATTACCTTGTTATATTGAAATGTATGCTATTTCAACAGTGCCCTGGCCCTTTAAATGCTTTTTCAAAACAAGCCCAACCCCTACCCCATTGGTTGTAATGTTTTCCACCCCGCCATTGGTTGCTGTGCATTGTAACTACCTACCCCATTGGTTGTAATAGTTCAAATGTTTTCTATCCTCTCATTGGTTGCTGTTCACTGAAATTAGGGGTGCGATGCGGGGCAACGTAATATTTATTGACTGTGTTTTCTTCTTTGTTGAATCACACTGGCAGCTGATGAGTGCGTGATGCGCAAAACAAGCTTGTACTGCTGTGCATTAAAGTTTTTTTCCTATATCTATCTTTATTCTTTATATAATACACACTCACACACACACACACATATGTGTGTGTGTGTGTATGTATGTGTATATGTATATTTTAGCCTTTTTTTCTGGAAACCATCAATGGTGCTGGTAGGAGTGCTCAACAAATGAGGAGCGGAATACTAAGATAGATGTCAGAAAAAATACACAGCAGAACAAGCCTGTTTCGTGCGCTACACACTCATCAGCTGCCAAGGTGGTTAAACAACAAAGAAAAAACAGCCAATAAATACCATGCTGCCCCGCCCCTAATTACAGTGCAATGTAACCAATGGGAAGATAGGAAACGTTTGAAAAATAACTTCAGAAACGTCTGTGAATGTTCTCATTCATCCAGGTCATGGTTGTGACTAGCTTGGTCTAGTCAGAAAGGCACGAACTGAGGAAGCCTCTTGGATGAGAGGCGAAACGTCTTCACGGATATATAGCAAGTCCAGTTGCACTTGATTCAACTCCTTTGGATAACTTCAGAAACATTACAACCAATGGGGGAGGGACTGGGGCTCGTTTTGAAAAAGCAAGGACTTAAAGGGCACTGTAGAAAACGCATACAGCTTGGTTTTAAGAATGTACTTTGAATCACTGGGTTATTTTGCTCCTTATTTGTTGAGAACTTTTCCTACTGTTGAGTGTTTCTTTTAACAATGTTTTATATATATATATATATATATATATATATATATATATACTTTTGTACCACAATGGAAACTTGTAAACTAATTGGAATGTATTTATTATCTCAACTACAAGACCTAGACATCAATGTTGTACTCTATAGGGATGATGGGCTAGCAATTTGTAGCAAAACACCAAGAGAAGTCGAGCAAATTAAGAAAACAATATGCGAAATATTCTCAAACAATGGGCTACAAATCACAATTGACGCAACCAAAAAGCAAATTGACTTTCTGGACATCTCAAAGGACCTTAGGAACGCTACATACAAGCCGTACATTAAGCCCAACAACACGCTGCAGTATGTGCACAGAGAAAGCAACCACACACCCTCCATCTTGAAGAACACCCCAGAAAGCATTCATAGAAGACTCTCGAAATGATCATCTAATGAGCCCATCTTCAGTGAAGCTACACCTCCATACCAAGATGCTTTACAGAAGACCGGCTACAATTTTAAGCTCAAATACATCCCACCGTTAAGTACTGACTGCCAGCAAATCAACAAACGTAGCAGAAAACGAAACATCACCTGGTAAAACCCACCCTACAGTGATACCGTGGCCACAGACATCGATAAGCAGATTTTTTTGAACTTTTGGATTAGTGCTTTACCCCGGTCCATCAACTGAGGAAGATATTCAGTCGGAACACCATCAAAATTAGTTACAGCTGCATGCCTAACGTTCAACAAATAATATCGTCCCACGCCACAAGAATCATGAACAAATCAATGACACCTTCATCACAAATGGACTCTCCCAACTGCAACTGCCGTGTGCACCAGTCATGCCCCGCAACTGCCGCGTGCACCAGTCATGCCCCCGCGAGAGAAAATGCCAGACGAAAGGAATTACCTACCAAGCTACGGTAACGAGAGATGACAACGGCAAAATGGAGACATACGTCGGTTTAACACAGGGAACATTCAAAAAGAGGTTTAATGCACACACGCGTAGCTTTAGAAACAACCGTTTAAAGAATGTAACATCTTTAAACCTTTACATTTGGTCATTGGCGGACAGAAACATGAATTATTCAACCGCTTGGATAATCCTCTGAACGAACAGGCCATATTCAACCAGCAGTAAAATGTGCAATATGTATGTCTAACTGAAAAATATTTCATCATTTGCAAACCACAAATGTCCACATTCAATAACGAATGAATTGGCCAACAGTTGCAGACATAGATGTAAGCACCTATTTTGTAATTATAGATAAAGCATGACAATAGACAAATACCACCCCCCCCCCCATTGGACCGTTAGCGATCACGTGTTTTTGAATTTTTGAATGTCGCACCTCTCCCTTCCCTATTGGACGTTGTGCACTTGATGTGCATGACGAGGCAATAAATGGTATGTCCTCCCGAGTAGCTTTAGTGACAGCTGATGTTTGCTTATGACATGAAACAGGCTTGTGTTTGCTCCTTATTTATTGAGCACTTTCCCTACCATTGAGTGTTTCTTTTAACAAAGTTATATATATATATATATATATATATGTATATATATATATATATAGCGTTTTTTCCGAAACCGTCAATGGTGTTGAGTGCTCGACTAATGAGCGGAATATCAACGAAACAGGCCTGTACTGCCATGCATTAAAATCTTTTTTCCTGTATCTGTGTTGATATATATATATATATATATATATATATATATATATATATATATCAATGATATTATTAACGCTTCTATTTAACAAAAGAGTCGTTTTTGTTTTTCTTGGTGAATACTTCTGTGATTTTTTTATTGTATATGTGAAGAATCCTCTCAACATAATTATGGCTCAACAGCTGATTTGATGAACTTATCTGTTTTCCTCATCTAAAGAGCACATTAATACTAATGTCTATAAAAGGCCGTTTGACTAATAATGTCAAATGCTAATTTGGGTTTGCCGCTTTTAGTTTGCATATTGTATATGAGAAGAAAATCCAATTTAGTGAACATAATTCTGTTCTAATATCCTTACAGGACGTACATGGGTCAGTTAACTGAACAAGGTTTGCTTTGTTAGGTTGGTTTATGATCAAGTAGATGCTAAACAGACATAAGCTAAGCTTTACACTCCTGCTTATGAGTCTTGCACTCTGTGCACTGACCAAATTTGGTACTGTGAGCTTTCATAACCCCTACAGATGTAAATGAGTTGCTGCACGGCAGCAATTGCAGTGCAATTTGAATGCTGGTTTTACTTTTAGTGTAAATGAAAATGGCGCTTACACATGCGAGGCTGTTGTTCATCCCTCCCACCGTCCTTTTTCACGGTGCAGGGCGGGACTTTGACATGACTGAATATGAGGTGTTGGACTGCGACCACTGTGACACCAAGGAGTTGCTGTCTCAGACGGTTTTGCCTTCTGAGCCCCTGACTGAGTCCACATCCCTTTCGTCCTCTCTGACCCCCCAGTCCTCTCCACCCTCCACACCTTCTCCACCCTCCACACCACCCCCAAGCCCTCCAACTCCACAGCAGCCTGAGGAGGTGGAGAAAATGGTGCAGACAGCATCAGGCTCACTACAGCTCAAGCTGATTAAGAGGAAGGCTCCTGAGGTACTGCCTTGGAAACATGGCTGCTCAGTTGCTGCCTGGTTCTAACCACCCCCGGAGAGTGGTGATTAACGCACTGATTCACTAATTTCTAGTGCTGTGCATCTAACTGAATCGTAATGGCCCAAAACTGCATTACGAGTGTGTCTTACTCCTTAATCCTTTTTGGTTGCTAAAAGGATCTGTGACACAATTAGTCTGAATCACACATTTCGTGGAATTATCATTTGGTGGGAATGGATGTGTGCTTTTGGTTTGGATACCTCTTGTCTGGCTGCAATGGCTCACATACAGACAGGTGACAAATGAAAGGAAAACCCAACGTAAAATGTTTGAGTAAGGTGTCAGGCCACCATGAGCCTCCAGAAGAGCTTCAGTGCTCCTTGTCATAGATTCTACAAGTTTCTGGACTCTACTGGAGGGATGGAACACCATTCTTCCAAAAGATATTCCCTCGTTTCTTGTTTTATTTATTTTTAAAATGTTCCTCCTTTTTTTCCCCCAATTTCCCCCACTCTTCCAAGCCGCCCTGGTCGCTGCTTAACACCCTCTGCCGATCTAGGGAGGGCTCCAGACTACCACATGCCTCCTCTGATACATGTGGAGTCGCCAGCTGCTTCTTTTCACCTGACGGTGAGGAGTTTCACCAGGGGGATGTAGGAGGATCATGCTATTCCCCCAGCCCCCCCGAACAGGTGTCCCAACCGACTAGAGGACGCGCTAGTGCAGCAACCAGGACTCACCCGCATCCAGCTTCCCATCCACAGACACGGCCAATTGTGTCTGTAGGGACGCCCGACCGAACCGAAGGTAACACGGGGATTCGAACTGGTGATCCCCGTGTTGGTAAGCAACGAAATAGACCACTGTGCTACCCGGACGCCCCTCACTTGGTGTTTTGATGATGGTGGTGGAGAGCGCTGTCTAACTCATCAGTCCAAAATCTCCCATAGGTGTTAAATTGGGTTGAGGTCTGGTGACTGTGAAGGCCATAGCATATCATTTACATCATTTTCAGTCATCCAACCATTCAGTGACCCCTGGTGTCCTGTGGATGGCGGCATTGTCATCCTGGAATAGACCACTCCCATCAGGATAGAAATGTTTCATCATAGGATAAAGGTGATCGCTCAGAATAACTTTGTATTGGTTTGCAGTGACCCTTCACTCTAAGGGGACAAGTGGACCCAAACCATGCCAGGAAAATCCCCCCCGCGGCATAACAGAGCCCCCGGACCCCCTCACTGTAGGGGTGAAGCATTCAGGTTTTTCCTTTAACTTGTCACCCATCTGTATGTGGAAATGAATGAAGCCTAGACACATCCGATGGCAGTGGCTAGACTGTTTGGCAATGCTGACGTGGCCTTTACTTTTTAACCTATTCAACATGAATTACGTTGAATCAGAACAGTCTTTAAAACAGCTGTTAATCATTGATTGATTGATTGATTTGATGATTTATTGATTGATTGATGAATCCCTAGAATACATCCCTAGAATCATATTCTAGGAATGTATTCTCTGCTATGTATGTATTTGCTCATACATTTTTCAAACTCCAGTGCCAGTTTGTTTGCCATGTTTGTGTACCGCTGCACATTCTTTAAGAATCAACTAGGAAATGTCTGATTATTGTACAGCTCCCATCAAAATAAGTGCAGACTATTTGTTATCTAATCTTTATCCTTTTTTTTATCTCTATATATAGCCTCCTCCTAGAGTCTTAGGGCCGCTCACAAGATCCAGGCGTGTCCTTTCCTCAAACAATGAAGCCATGTGAAACTGTCCTCAAGACTACTTCAGCTGCTTTTGCTGCAAGAAAAAGAAGATGGAAAAAAAAACACTGTATGGCCAAAAGCTTAATATTTTTTAGCAGCCTTCTTTGTGAGGTAAGGTATAACCAAAGTGACTTACAACCGCTCTAAATAGGATAGGTCCTGTGGTACATGGCAAAACACGAGGTTTGTGACACCAGGGCAGGACACAAGAGTGAATGGATTCTAGGCTGACACTCATTTGAACTTATTTCATGGATTCACGTGTTTTGTATCTTATGTACAGTTACTGTGGTTATGATTTTGCTGATTTGATTGTTTTTATATCAGGTTTGGGGAGACAATTGCATGATTAACCCCACTGTCATTACTAATCCAGCATTTTAATTAGCAGAATGTATCATCGCTCAATATTAAGGCCGGCACTGTTGGTGCCATGTAGTCGGAGTCTTTCAGAATGTTACAAGCCAAGGATCGAAAGAAAAGGTGCGGCTGTGTGACCTCTGGTTTATACACAGACCTCTGAGCCAGTGCAATCTGAACCAGTGTATTATCAATAGCAGATACAGACACATCAGTCATGTATTACTCCCGACTAAATCTGACAAGGCGTCCTTATTAGTAACACTGAATGCCAAATGGCGATGAGCCATGTTTTGCTTTTTGCCTCTATGAAAAAGCCTTAAAGAGAAGTCAAGACATTGAAATACAACAGGTGGCCATTTGTTGTCCTCTCTTATGAACCTTTTTTTTTTGCCCTATATTAGGAATAATTACTCCTGCAAAACTCGGAAATAGCCAGAACATGTAATCAAAGTGGCTATCAGCTGCATATCCCCCACAGATGATCTGATCTCTCTGTTTATAATGCGATAAGGAACAACTATGGGAGACATTTAATTATGTTTATCACAGATAAAAAAACGGAAAGTTTGCCCAGTGGAGGAAACTTGTCTTGACAATCTACGTCAGATTTTATTTAGATTTTATTATGTATTTGATACTATTAAAAAAAGATTGCGTGCAATTTAAAACCTATTTACTAGGAACACATCACTTGGAGGTGGAGCAGTACGTAGAAATAGGCTGTCCACAGATTCACTGTAGAAAGATCAGCTTTGTTCTTTTTCCATCTTTGAAATCATTATGTAATAATATGCTTTGAGCTGAGTGACTCTACACCCGAGGCTCCTTCAGTTCTCTTCTGTATTTTTTTTCTTTTTCAGTGAATACAAAAATGTAACTGTAGTGGTTGGTAGGCCTATCTTGCATTTAAACAATAGATATTGGGGAAGCTTTTTTTTTGTTTTTGCCAACAGCAAAGGATGATACGCTCATGTCTTATGTTTTCATCCTGTACTGTATGTCCAATATATAGTCACTGGGTCTGAATCGTGATGATGTTTTTGCACCACGTGTCACGTTGTCTTGATAAAGGTCAGAATTTGAGCATCACTTACAGCGGTTTGAAGTTTGGAACGCGAGCTTCTCAGGTACAACTCTTCTGTTTACACGTCACTCACTCTGGTGTTGTAGCTACACTGTTATGCACATTAAATATCCTTTTGATGGGTAAATGGATACAAAAAATAAAGCAGGAATATTCTGGCCTGTGATAACAAAGTCTGTGTTGCAACATTAGTATTTTCAGTGTTTGTTTGAATGTGATTTCCTCCTATTCAAAGACAAAAAAAAATCAAAACTGAGAAAAGTGCAACAAACGTGTTGCTAAGTAGATTTGTATACTAGTGCATAGATTATTAGTAAGAAACTCCTCATCGCATGTTGTTTATTGTTCGTCTGTATGAAAATGGTTTTAAGTGATTTTGTGTGCAGCCAGTCGTGGCCACATTGAATGCCTTGCTTATATATACAGTGAATTCTTCATCCAAGTGCTTCATTATGAGAAAAGGAAATGTTACACCGACTCTTTCAGTTGGTCACACATATATGTAAGCAGAACATGTCTTATTTACTTATGTATGAGCCACTTTTGCTTTGTCAAAATATCCTTTCTTAAGTTGCTCCTTTGTCCTAAGAAATGTTGTTCTGGCAGGCCAGAATCTCAAGTCCACAACTTGATTGTGAATTATAAGACTGAAGGAGTGACGTGATGACGTGACGGTTTATGGCTATCAATTTATCTTTAAACTCAGTCAAGTACTTTTGTTGGTGAATTGACATACAGCCATTAAATATAAAGTAAACTTTGATGCCGCTGTGTGTCTTGATCGTGATTTATCCTCTCATTTCAGAGACGCCCCTTAAAGCATGTCTGACATTTAAAAGCTGTTTGGACAGATGAGTCCAACAATGACTCTAAGATGAATTAAAAAAAAAAAAGGTTAGAGCTTTGGGATGCAAAGTATAGCCAAGTAATTTCAGAGGCATATGATTTTATTACATTATGCATTCAAACAAGGAAAAACACATACATCAATTAATAATTATACTTTGAGGTTAACCCGATCGTGGTACTTAAAGTATGGATCGTTGAGATACCAGTTCCTTCTTTTCCAGAAGGAAGTTGTCATTTTATCCAAAAGCTTGCACTGTGTTTTGTTACAAAATATAAATTCCCTCAGGCGTTTCTTTCTGGCAGGCAGTTTCTTCCATAATTTCTTCTTGTATCCAGCCTGATTGGGGATAACAATAAAAGAAATAACAGTCAAATCCTTCAGCCCTTACCACCAGAATGCATAAATGACTTTGCAATGTAGCTTCTATTAACATTACATTTATTGTTATTTATTTTTAAAGGCATCACCTAACATAAATTGTGACATGCCAGTTCTCGCAAACATTTCAAGACTTCTGTCTCTACCTGACGTCTGACCCAGAGGCCGCAGTGCAGCCTCAGGAACCTTTCTGTCACAGATTTGACTGACTTCCTCTTCCCTTTCTTTACACTGAAGTATGTCAGGTTTCTGCAAGGCTGATGAACCAAGCTAGGAAGGTATGGTAACACACTGCAACAAAACAAATGGGATAAATGTATATAGAGTGCATAAATATGGCATCGATACGCTCAACACTTTATTTCAGCAACTGTTTAGGTAGTCAAGTAAAGTAAACTTTATTTGTATAGCCCATTATCGCAAATTACACATTTGCCTCAGTGGGCTTTACAGCAATACAATATCCTGTTCTTAGACCCAAGCACTGGATAAGGAACAACGCTGCCCCCCCCCCAGAAAAACAAAAACAAAACAATTTTAACAGGGAGAAAAAAATAGGAAGAAACCTCTGGGAGAGCAACAGAGGAGGAATCTGTCTCCCAAGATGGACAACGTGCAATGGATGTTGTGCATACACAATTTACCAAATACAACACTAAAAGAGGACAACAGAATTATAATGGAATTATAAATATATGAATATGATGAGGAGGATGCCAAGCAGTGTCCAGATGCCACTGGAACAGCCCAGGACCTGAGCCATGCGACCGCCATCATTCATGTAGACCTGAGAAGAGGATAGACTACACATGCACACAGGGGAGACTCGCATCACACCATTCACATACACGGGAGAAGAGACAAGAAAAATCAATTGCACATTAGAGTGAGAGAAGTGTATAACATTGAAACATCCATTCATCCATCCATTATCCGAACCACTTATCCTGCTCTCAGGGTCACGGGGATGCTGGAGCCTATCCCAGCAGTCATTGGGCGGCAGGCGGGGAGACATCCTGGACAGGCGACCAGGCCATCACACACACACACACACACACACACACACACACACACACACACACACACACACACACACACACACACACACACACACACACACACACACACACACACACACACACACACACACACATTCATACCTAGGGACAATTTAGTAATGCCGATTCACCTGACCTGAGGAAACTGGAGTACCCGGAGGAAACCCACGCAGACACAGGCAGAACATTCAATCTCCATACAGAGGATGACCCGGGACAACCCCCAAGGTTGGACTACCCCGGGGCTCGAACCTAGGACCTTCTTGCTGTGAGGCGACCGCGCTAACCACTGTGCCACCATGCCACAGCACAGAAAAAAAAATTATATGGATTTATAAGATATATATAAAAAAAATGTGATGAGGGGGATGCCAAGCAGTGTCCAGGTGGTGACCACTGTCACCATGGAGACCTTGGAGGACAGACTACATGTGCACATGCGGGAGACTCACATCACACCATTCACATACACAGGAGAAGAGAAAGGAGAAGACATCATTCAGAGAGAGAGAAAAAAGACGTGAGAGAAGAGAACAGTTTGCAATAGTCAATAATCTATACTCTATGATCTCGTCGGCAGAACAGTGCTTGGTGTAATTCATTGAGACAAAAATCGTCTTTGCATATGCTTTAAGATGATAAAAAAAAAAAAATCCCATTGGCCTTTACCGTTGCAAGATGCTCTGTTGAGGTGGTTGACACAGCTTTGTAGACCAGACAGGAGCTGAGGCAATTTTCCGTATCATTTGAGGCTGACCAATTGTAGAAAACTGGCACACCTTTGGTGCCCTGGTAAAGAGAAGCAGCGGCCTCAGCAACCCTGTCCAATAAAGGGAAAACAACAAAATATTGATCAAAACAAGAAAGCAATGGAATAACAGGAACATGAAACAGCACGGACAATACTTCATAGATATGACTGTCTTAGCTGACACCCCACAGGTTCAGCTGGAGAAACTGTAAATGCTTATCATTTGCTTCGAGGGGAGACACTGTGACATTTGTCGAGAAAACTAAGAATATCAACTCAACTCAAAACTTTACTGCAGAATCAAGGTCCATAACATGGTTTAAAAAAAAATGAAGCCATACAAGATAAGAACCACTGGTAAAAGATAAACCCAAGACAATACATACAGTAAACACAATAAAATAACATAAAAGGAACAAATCAGTGTCTTACAAGGAGACAGCTATACCAATGGCCTGTCCCACTGCCAGGATTGGTAGCGTGTGGCACTGAATCTTATATTTGTTAAACTTATGATTACATTATCAGAGTCATCCATCCATCCATTATCCAAACCGCTTATCCTGCTCTCAGGGTTGCGGGAATGCTGGAGTCTATCCCAGCAGTCATCAGTTATCAGTCATTGAGCCGGGAAATAAATTTATACATGAGATTTCTTAGAGCAGCCTGAAAAGTATTGACTCCTGCAGCCACAAACATTTCACTTGTACTACACCATCTAGGTCTTTTTAGTAGTATTCTTATTGCATCATTATAAGCTACTCGAAGTCTCTGTAAGTTTGACCACAGGTGTGCAGTATAAAGTGGTGCACAATATGCTCTGAACAGAGACATCTTCAAACTAACTGAACACTTACCAAACTTGCATGAGAGTGTTTGCTTGTGCATACATCATGCAGCATTGCCTAAAAATATCATCATTGTCTGTCATTTGTTCAGTAATATAATGTCCAAGATAATTCACCTCATTACATACCCCAAGATTATTATCAGACAATTTAAAAATCAGGAAATTTTAGATCATTGACCTCTTTGGTTCTGCAGATCATAACAACACTCTTACCAGCATTGTATTTGATATGCTCCACACCATACACAGAACATATACTATTAAGGAGCTGCTGGAGACCAGCGCTACAGGGACTAAGGATGACAAGGTCATCCGCACACATAATATGGTTCACCAAGGTATTACCAGTCATGCACCCAGTGTTACAGGCTTTCAACTGCTTGGACAAATCGTCAATATATAGACTGTAGCGAACTGGAGACAATCCCCCCTTGTCTGACACCATTGCTAACCCCAAATGGGGCTGAAACGCTATTAGCCCATTTCACTTGCATAGTTTGGTGGGCATACCAATAAGCCAGTATTCTCACAAAATATTTAGGCATCGCTCTTTGCCTCAATTTAACAAACAACTTTCTATGATTAACACGATCAAAAGCTTTGAAAGCATCAATAAAACACACAAGAACCGATGAGTTTTGGCCTCTATATTTGTTAACAATTTCCTTGAAGACATATATACATAAGTCAGTTCCATATTTAGCTTTCAAACCAAACTGGTTGTCCGTGGAGTTGATAAACTCATGCCCTCTATCCAGCAGGATTCTTTCTGGGACTATTGACAGTATGCTGGCTAGAGCTATAGGCCTGTAGTTAACATTCACGTTAACTTCAACATTCACGTTAATTTAATTAATAACTGATTAACTAATGCTTGTAACTCGATAAGAATGAAACACTATATATAAACGGCGAGGATTATGAACATGTAGAAACGCTCGTCAACGAAATGTAATTTCGTACCATACGCACCAGAGACCTTCCTCCCTAAGGCGGCCGCCATGTTTGTTTCGCGCAGTGCAACAGCGAACTACGGGGAGCGGACAGGACAAACAGGACGGACGGACTCGCAAGCATGTGTGTGCGTGAGTGTGCGCGCGCGCGAGCTCATGCCAACACGGAAACCCATGCATACATCTCCACCAGAATCAAAGCGCCCCAGACTAAACACCAAACACCATCAAAATCATAAAATCTGATTCCTTGGTCCATTTGCTTGGAGTATGACACTACCCGCAGGAGGAAATATGTCATGTGTAAAAATGTTTAATGATTCAACAAGAAATTCCCTTCTGTCCCTCTCATTGAAAATTGTATTGGCTGCTGGGATAGCCTCTTGCGTCCCATCCGATCGGGATAAACGGTTTGGATAACGAATGGATGTTAATTCTCATATATGTGGGAAAAAAACCTGTTTGAAGTCACAAATGTATGATACACAAAAACATCCGATGCCATAGACAACAAAAAGACTAAAGGCTACCTGTTATTATTCCACTTGGATGTCTGCTTTACATTTTAGTCCCAGACAAAAAAAATAAAATAAATCTGTGTATGAATACTGCTTATTTTTGTGATCAACTTGTTGTAATTTGACAAGAAGGGGTAGTGCGGCGTTGCCGTTTCCTCTGTGCCATAGTCTCATGTGACTTTTGAACTTGGATTCAACAGCCGGTTAAACATTTTTGCACAAGTTTTATTTTAAGAAGTGAGGCAATTCAAGCACAGACTCATGTTGATCGATTTTATTTATTTTTCCTTTAAAACATACAAATATAATCTTTTTTTTAAATAGAACAAGTGAAAAAAATTAAACACCAGTGGAACTACAAACAATAGAGACCCCTTCGTCAAAAACGTATAAAACACAAGGAACCAACCACAGTTCACATCTTTCTAAAACTGAGGAGCCATTCCACAAAGCACAGGAGGCACCCATAAATCTACCAAGACACGAGTGCAAATTAAATAGAACGCATCAGTACAAAGTGCTCTTTATAACAGAAGGGTCCACCAGGTTAAGGGATCACCTTTTCATCATTCCAGTATAACAGCTTTAATCCATTTACCCAAATTTTTTTTTAAAAAAAGGAACGTTTTTATCCTGCAGACAGAACATCAATAACAGTGGCAGTCAACAACAAAATGTGAGACGATTAAAATCTGCTCGTCAAGGCTCTATTTACTAAAATATGACCCCGTCTAGGATTTAGGATCAGCAGTCAGTCTTTTTTGATCAAATCCTTCTGTCCATGGTTGAGTCACTATTGCAGTCTTAGACTTTAGCTGGTCTTGTTTTACAAGGTACCAAACATTAAGAAACAATTAGGTGCAGACTGCCCTTCAGCAGTGTTCACCAGCCAGCGTACACAGGTTCTGCATCACAGGGAATTCCATAGTAGCGACCCTGAGGTCGCTCTTTGTGTAGCAATGGAGTTTGAGCTATGGACAGCTCCCCATCGGTGAATTTCTTTCGACGGAGCACCAGCAGAATGACAAAGAGTAAGGCCACTGGGGAAAGACAAAGAAAAACCCCAAAGAACTTTTTTTTTAAATAAGTATCTATAGTAGGCTCGTAAAGGACTGAAAAATACTTACTTCATACATAAGTATAGTTTGTATTTCAAAATGTAAGTCCGCATTTTTCATTTTGCATATTTTCTAATTCCATTTAATAAAGTAAGGTGAGGTTCTGGATACGAGTCCCCGTTATATTATCAGCTTTCCACTAACAATAGTCCATAATTTCATCCCTAAAGGGATTTGAACAATTGAAACATCTTATACAGACAGCACATACACTATGAGGAAAACAGTTTTGCATGTAATCAGTTCATAAAAATTAGGATCCTTTCAGCTTCAAGCTAGCCATGTTAAAACAGAATCAGTCAGAGCAAGCATAACTGGATCTTCATAGCCTTTAACTTCAACACTAAAGATATGCTATTAATAAAATAATTCCACTGAGTATGCACTATTGACAACCTATATCTGAGATCATATTTAACGTCATGTTGGCCAAGTTAAACAACAAAACGAATAGAAAAGTCATACTTTTATCAGAGGTATATAATGTCCACATTGCTGCATTAAAGAATTTGTTAAATTTTCCCTAAAATTAATACTCACCCCCTCCTCCAATGACTAGTAGTGCAATCGTGACAGGGGCCAATTCACAAGTCTCCCCTGATTTGCGGAAGAAGGTCTCCATGCAGTAGCCTGGTGCTGTGCTGCCCTCTGGACAGAAAGCATCACTGGGACACTTGATGGGGTTCACATCTGGACTCTATTGGGGAACACTCGCTGTCACCAAACTTATGAAGGAACATTTAAAGCGCCATGGGTTCACCAGCTACAGGATAAACATTTCTGATCCCACAGGAGACAAATTGTCCTTGGGTGGGTGGGTGGGGTAATAGCACTCACAGGGCAATAGTGATTCTCGGGGCAGACATCACAGCTTTCCTGGCCCCAACGGATCTGGTAGAAGCCCCTGTTGCAGATCTGACACATGCTCTGATGGGAGGCCTTATGCATGCCTATCAGAAAGAAAATATTATTTGTTTGGTATTATCCCTGTTTCCTAATGTCATTACGGTGGATAGTAGTACTCACAAAAAACAGCAAGCTCAATGTAAACTACACTCACCGGGCCACTTTATTAGGCACACCTCTGCAACTGCTCGTTAACGCAAATTTCTAATCAGCCAATCACATGGCAGCAACTCAATGCATTTAGGCATGTAGACATGGTCAAGACGATCTGCTGCAGTTCAAACCGAACATCAGAATGGGGGAGAAAGGTGATTTAAGTGACTTTGAACGTGGCATGGTTGTTGATGCCAGACGGGCTGGTCTGAGTATTTCAGAAACTGCTGATCTACTGGGATTTTCACGCACAACCATCTCTAGGGTTTACAGAGAATGGTCCGAAAAAGAGAAAATATCCAGTGAGCGGCAGTTCTGTGGGCGAAAATGCCTTGTTGATGCCAGAGGTCAGAGGAGAATGGCCAGACTGGTTCGAGCTGATAGAAAGGCAACAGTAACTCAAATAACCACTCATTACAACCGAGGTATGCAGAAGAGCATCTCTGAACGCACAACACGTCGAACCTTGAGGCAGATGGGCTACAGCAGCAGAAGACCACACCGGGTGCCACTCCTGTCAGCTAAGAACAGGAAACTGAGGCTACAATTCGCACAGGCTCACCAAAATTGGACAATAGAAGATTGGAAAAACGTTGCCTGGTCTGATGAGTCTCGATTTCTGCTGCGACATTCGGATGGTAGGGTCAGAATTTGGCGTCAACAACATGAAAGCATGGATCCATCCTGCCTTGTATCAACGGTTCAGGCTGGTGGTGGTGGTGTAATGGTGCGGGGGATATTTTCTTGGCACACTTTGGGCCCCTTAGTACCAATTGAGCATCGTGTCAACGCCACAGCCTACCTGAGTATTGTTGCTGACCATGTCCATCCCTTTATGACCACAGTGTTCCCATCTTCTGATGGCTACTTCCAGCAGGATAACGCGCCATGTCATAAAGCTCGAATCATCTCAGACTGGTTTCTTGAACATGACAATGAGTTCACTGTACTCAAATGGCCTCCACAGTCACCAGATCTCAATCCAATAGAGCACCTTTGGGATGTGGTGGACCGGGAGATTCGCATCATGGATGTGCAGCCGACAAATCTGCAGCAACTGCGTGATGCTATCATGTCAATATGGACCAAACTCTCTGAGGAATGTTTCCAGTACCTTGTTGAATCTATGCCACGAAGGATTAAGGCAGTTCTGAAGGCAAAAGGGGGTCCAACCCGGTACTAGCAAGGTGTACCTAATAAAGTGGCCAGTGAGTGTATATGTAGTAACATTGTAAAATATTAAACTCATACATTTTAGAGGATAATTCTAAGATTTATCGTAACTTCATTTCCCTAACCTGGCCGACAAGGTGTGCATTCTTTGGCGGCGGCATGAAGGGACTCTGTGCCCACAGGACAGATGTGGCACTGGGCACAGCTAGAGGAGCTGTCGAAGAGAAGCATGCTAATGACTGGAAATTGACAAAGACCGGCTGATTTCAAAGTTGCCATTACCAAATGAGGGGACTGTAGAGCATTTTCTCGCCCGTGAACTTATTTGGTGCGACTCAGTCATTGGCGCAGATTAGTTTCACAGTGGTTATAGACAAATAAGCCACACATGCTTTGTAAAAAAGGCCGTGAATGTCTGCCACTTATCTGAGGAAGATGTCGATCCTCTATGGGCAACCCTGCAAAAACCTTTCATTACATTTTTCACTTTGCAAGCAGGATGGTACGCTCCGTCAAAAAAGGTTGAATACTACATTTTGCATTAGCTAAATTATTGGCAATGTTAACCAAGGCATGCAGTAAGTAATTTGGACATTGACATCAAACCAAAAGCCATATAAAATGGCCATGATGAACAGAAAAATACACTTAGAGCAAGAAAAATCAGTGGAAAAAAAAACAAAAATCAATGAAAAGTATCCCAACAAGCAATTTGAAGGATAGATTCAAATTTTTTGAAACAGGGCCTCATTGTAAGGTTGTCGGACATCATTTAGCACTGTCCAGACAAAAACATCACCGATCGCACCAGTAATGAGAAATTTAATGGATCGTCTTGGTGGGCTTCAACACAGCCCAACGAGGGCAATTATTGAATCCTTCAAAAACTGTGATATATCTCCTTTTTCAAAAAAATTTGTTCTTCATTCATTTTGTTTACCCAGAATATGTTTTCAATAAGATCACATACATTTTGATTTGGTACTACTTATTGCAGTGGACACAGTCCATCCCAATTATCTATAAACTTCTACACTTGTGAGACCAGGAAGTTCTGTAGTATTAGCTACAGCTTCATGTTTTCATAATACACCAACACAGACGTCAGCAAGGAAAATAAATGTGAGGAGTCATTTTAACAGGATAGCAATGTAACTATTTTGTCAGTGGAATATATTGAGATATGTACTCTGAACTTCCCATTTTTGAAAATTAGATATGTCACAATTATATATCATGATACTACATGATATATTATTGTGATATATATCATGTATCATGATATATAATTGTGATTGTGTGGCGGACACTAGGAGCTATGCCTCTCACCCAGCAGGGCTGTGAGCTGGGGGCGTGGTTTACGTTCCCGGACTCTCTGGTGCAAGGTTGTTCCTGTTTGAGTTTGGTTTTGGAGCTCAGGAATAAAGTTCAAACTCGCCTTCGTCTCCTGTGTTTTTCCTCATCCTGCCACAATATATCTAATTATAATTGTGATATGTCTAAAAGGTACCGCCGAGAGATGGGGACATGTGATGTAAGAGCTTTAGAAAAGCAAGTGAGCAAACACAGGTGGTTATCAAAGGTCCATCTGTGTGACCTATGGATCTCAGCACACAAACACCGACAGACACGGTGGAACTTCAAGGCAACTTACTTGCAAAATGTTCCTTTTGTGCATGGATTACATGATGTGGAATTCTGCTGTGATGAAAAAAACCCTGGAAATAGCAAACATATTTCAACTCAATGCTTTTCAACACTTTTCCCATTTTCTCAGTCACACTCAATCATCTGTGTAATCTGAGCAGGCACTCAAGTGTCTTTTGACCCATTATTTTTTTAGTTTAAAAAGAGTCATATTATTATGAGAGTTATATTATCCAACATAGAATTATATTATTGTGAGAGCTGTTTTTGTTGTTGATGCCTTACAGAACAACTTTAATTATTGTATGATTTTAATTTCCCCAAATTACACATTTCCCGCAAACTGTGATCGCTTCAGTTACAATTCAAAGTGCATTTAATTACTAAAGTTTGAACTGTATGATTAAAGACTGTCTAATTTAACCAGATTACTATCACAAGTTAGATGAAAGCTGGGATGTATGTAGAACATATTACCATGACATTAGGACAGCAAAGAGACAATTACAGAAATAGTCTGCTTCCATGATGTCTCACAGTGTAGGGACATAAAGAATTTACTAATTTCACAGAGAAATATCTACAAAATTATCAAATGTAGCTTTTATCTTTGTGATAATTAATCATTGTTGGTTAACATGGACACAGCTCAATTAGTTTACCAGGGGAGCAACTTCTGCAGGTGTCTGCCCCGGTCTCATTGCTGAAGGATCCAGGAGGGCATGAATTGCACACAGGGCTTCCAGCGAAACTGCGGGTATGAGAAGTAAGGATGAAACAGGTAGTCACTGAATTAACTAGTCAAACACATGCTCCTTAGAGACAAAAAGATATCCTTGACTAAAGCAGATGGTCAAAGTAGGATGAACACAAGCTTACTTTATATAGAAACCCCGACTGCATGGCAGACACTGTTGCTGTCCAGCCAGGGGCTGGAAGAATCCTCTTGGACATGGGACACAGTCCTCAGCAAACAGGCAAAACCCTAGGTCAGGACAGCATGAGCACAGCAAAGTGCCTGGGGAAAACCAAAGAACCATACTTTAACAACCACCTTAATTTTATTTGATACAGCTGTGGAGTCATGGGGTCCAACAGGTCAAACATTCCCCTCAGTTGAAATCAGATGTGAATGGAGTTCCACTCACGGCATAATACTGCAACTTAAATCCTTCAGCCTATATCTGCGTTACATTATTATAACTAGAAACGGTTGGGCATTACAATTTAAAAGTGGATCAAAGAGGCCAATTCATGTCAAATACAGTGTGACAAACGACAAATGTGTGTGTGAAATGGGTGATTAATATTTAGTGGGAAACATCCACTGCCCTATCACATTCAGACCTAGCCCGCTGTCCAGACTCACTGTTGTCGTAGTACGATCCAGGGACACAGGCCTCACAGGAGGAAATGTTGAGTGCAGAGCAGCCGGGGGTTGTGGTGCCGGGGATAAATGAAGTTGCTGTCACATCAGTCACAATCTCACCGACTGTGGTGTTCATCACAGCAGGAGCAAGTGTGGTCTGGCTTATCACCATGCCTACAAGAAAAATTCAAGATGTTGCAACATATACAATGAAAAGAGGACTGACGCAGGAAGGTGCGTGTAAGAATGTCATCTAAAATGCAAACACAACCTTTTCTTTCACAGCAGACCTAAATGAATACGATCGAGTGACCCACTTGACAAAATAGCCATCAGGGGATTTTACAGGCAGCCATTCCCTTGAAAAGGTGAAGTGTCACTGGCCTTGAAGAGTACACTGTTACCTGATTTCATATTGTCAATCCAATGAACAATAGAAGGCATGGTTAAAAGAACGAATACCCAAATAGAAAACATGAAATGAAACTTCCTCAAACTCGTGAGACATTGTCACCGTGACATTCAGTGGTATGTCATGTATTTCATCTCTTCCACTAATTTACTGCACCCGGCCTGGTAGTGAGCTGAGGGGGTTAAGTACAGGCATACCTATCAACACAACAGAAACCATATTGTGATGGTAATCACATTAGCCCCATGCTTAACTGCTTTGTTGAATAAGAGCCATCCTCTTGAAGAAATGCAATTATTCGGGGAGTGGGTCATATGATTTCTCGAGTTCAGTCTGCAAATACTTCTGCCTTAGACTGTTGGACATAATCCTCGATTTAACTGGCAAATCTTTGTTTATAAAACCGACCCCCCCTCCCTCCCCCTTCTCAAATTTACACAGTGAAGTTCCCACATTTTAGGGTTTATTTGAATGCAAATCTGTCTTGTGAGGGCAGCTCTCAAAAAAAAAGAAAAGAAAAGAAAAGAAGTACAAAACAAAGTACAACACCTAGAGTTAATTCAATGAAAGAAGCTCGGATTCGTGAGCGGACAAAAAGACCTACTTTTCCTTATATGATCGTGCTGGTTGTCTTAAGGTTGCTGACAAAAAAAACTTGAAATCAACTTGAGACAAATCAACGGACCTGGGATCGCAGGTACCATTTGTCAACAGAAAGATCATCAAATGTATTTCATGCAGTAATTTGTTGTTTTCCCCCCATTGGTTACTTGTCAGACTTCCCACTTCTCGCGTGCCTTTTAAACAGATCGATAGATTCAGCTTACCTAGAAGACAAGCGGTGGCGATTATGGCAGGCAGCAGTCCCCCACAACGCTCCATGCTCCGGCTGTTTGAAATACTACCACGCAACTATTTCATAGGCGTTCATCCCTGACGGAGTGGTCAGACTGCTTTTCGTTTAGACAGAGGTTGTCTGTGGATCTCGGCTTGGTTGAGGGTCAGTCTCTCGTCACTGTCATATGACAAAATACACATCATGTGATTTTACTTAAGCGCGCACTGGGCCAACGGAGTCTGGCGCTGACTCGTTGGTCTGTTCACCAAACGGCCTCTGGGGGCGCTAGTGTCCGTTCACCGGCCAGAGCCGCTTAGTTGGCGGAAATAAAAGTCAAGCCAACGTTAAGGCCCACACTAATGTCTTTGGACGTTTCAAGCTCGTTTACCACAAATTGATTATACTATACACATTACTTCAGATTAATGTAAAGTATTTGTAATAGGGGAGAACCGGGTCGAAAGCAACACTTTTTAGATAAACGTCATTATAAAAGATAACGTTACAGACAGAAACTAATTTTCCTTGTGATTAACAACTGACATGTGTTCTATCAAAACCAGGTACTATTTTGTACAAGTGTGGAACGACTTCCATATAATGTTACTTTGAACGGAAGTTGCGTATTGTTACTTTCAATACCGTCAGTCGGAGTGAAATTGGGTCAAAAGTAACGGCATAAACTTGAATTGTTTATATTATTATTGTTTTTATCAAACATGTTTGACAATGTCATTGTTAATATGTAATTGTAACCATATTATGTCCTTTATATTAACAAAAATATTAAATCTAATAGGCTCCAGCATCCCCGCCACCGTGAGAGCAGGCTAAGCGGTTCAGATAATGGATGGATGGATGGATGGATGGATGGATGGATGGATGGATGGATGGGCCTAACAATCAATGATGCATTAACAGTTAACAGTTTGCAGCATTACTAACAAATTCTCTCTTTTTAAAACTCTGACATGCCAAACTTCAGGATGTGTCAAAATACTAAATAATCTGTCAAATTATAATGACTATGACACGTGAAACAATAAACACAACTTGTCATTCAAAAAGTTTACCGCTCGAATGATTTTACTCACCATGATTGAAAACTCCACGAAGCGTATTTCATATATGACGTGAATTATAATATCGTTTTATTTCTGGTATGTAAATTGTGAGAAAGGATTGCTGACTTATGACTCTCGTCCTTTTTGGCCGCTGTACACTGGTACACTTGACCGCAGTGGGGGTGTGCGCTTTATGGAAAAAAGTAACGTCTATGTCACCTCCCGGGCTCCGTAGTAATGTGAGCTCCTGGCTACAGGTGCTGACAGCTGAGTAGCATTATTAGGGGTCCAAGCAGCGAAGCTGGTGGAACCCTATTGTATTTGTTAGGATTATTATTTTTCTCCGCTAAAAGTGTGTGAGGCTCAGCAACCGTAAGTCCTAGACCAACCAACTTTGGTACGTGGATTCCTATGGCCCCCCACTACTCAGGCACCACAAATCACCTATGTCAGCCAGATGGTGGCGCTATAACAAAGGGTCATGCGTAATTCCCACACCATAAGTCAGATCAACACAAAACTGCACAGACCTATGCATCTGAATGTGCTCTACAACTTTGTTATCGGGACCACATATGTCAGCCATATAGTTTGCCCGCCATTTTGACTTGTATTAGTTTGGGCGCGGTTTCTCAGCTAAAAGTGTCTGAGGCTCAGCCACCATAAGTCCTAGACCAACCAAATTTGGTAGGTGGATTCATACGGCCCCCACTACTCTGGCACTACAAATCACCCATGTCAGCCAGATGGTGGCGCTATAACAAAGGGTCATGCTTAAAAGGCCATAACTCCCACAGCATAAGTCAGATCAACACAAAACTTAATCGACCCATGCATCTCAATGTGCTCAACAACTTTACTATTGAGACCACCTATGTCAGTCATATAGTTTGCCCGCTATTTTGACTTATTTGGTGTGGAAGCGCTGCAGCTCTACATACCACACGCCAGGACACCTGGGTATAACGACATACTTTTTCTTTTTACGACAGTCGGCTAGGACGCAAGAAATCAGACACCGTCTGGTCCAGTTTTGGAAACTGGCACATGTTTCTGAAGCAATGGAAGTGTAACGACATTTAAAAAAATTACGGTAATCATCTAGGACATAGGCGACCCAAGTAATCCGACATCTCAAAAACCGCTTGATCAAAAAATCTGAAATTTGGTATACTTATACTTGGACCCATTTGGCTACATTGCCTAAAGTGCTGACTGGCTGGATTACCAAAATGGCTGCCAAACAGCCAATCAAAATTCAGTAGCTAATATCTGCTAGTGTGAATGGCCAATCTTCGTGAAACTTGATAGGCTTATTCTTTGTGGCACATATAAGCCATGTACCAAATATGAAACAGATCGGACACATGGTGGCTGCAATACTGCTTGGACCCCATTAATCGCCGCTTGCAGCTATATTTTATTTATTTTTTTGTTTTTTTGTTTTTGGCTCTGTGCAGTTCACTCATATGAGCGTGACAGAATTACACTGTAGGAATCGTTAAGGACATTCGTCTGTCACCCATCCATCCATCCATTATCTTAACCGCTTATCCTGCTCTCATGGTCGCGGGGATGCTGGAGCCTATCCCAGCAGTTATTGGGCGGCAGGCGGGGAGAAATCCTGGACAGGCCGCCAGGCCATCACAGGCCCCCTGCCAGGCCATCACAGGCCCCCTGCCAGGCCATCACAGGCCCCCTGCCAGGCCATCACAGGCCCCCTGCCAGGCCATCACAGGTCCCCCCCACCACCACCACCAACACACACACACACACACACACACACACACACACACACACACACACACACACACACACACACACACACACACACACACACACACACACTCCTAGAGACAATTTAGTATGGACGCAGACACGGGGAGAACATGCAAACTCCACACAGAGGACGACACAGGATGACCCACCAAGGTTGGACTACCCCGGGGGCTCGAACCCAGGACCTTCTTGCTGTGAGGCGACCGCGCTAACCACTGCGCCACCGTGCCGCCCACCCATACACCCCCCCCCCACCTCCAAAAAATAAAATAAAATTATGAAGCCCAAAAAATGGCGGAAATGGCCACTGGCAGAAATGGGTTTCCATAATTTATATTCAGATACCCTGTGACGTCATTGTGTTTTAGCACCGCCATTTTTGTGTCCGGGTCACAGCTGCACAGCCACTACTGCCAGAGTAGACTAGTTGTGATTATAAAATCTCTAGACTAGACACAAAAAAAGTTCATACAATGTGCCCGGGATATGTTGTGCTGTTGGCTGTAACAACAGTCGTCAGAGAAACCCCGGACTATAATTTTATTCAATCCCAAAGGAGCTTCGTCTAGTCAGAAAGGCACGAACTGAGGAAGCCTCTTGGATGAGAGGCGAAACGTCTTCACGGATATATACCAAGTACAGTTGCACTTGATTCAACTCCTTTGGATAACCATGACCTGGATGAATGAGAACATTCACAGAAAATCCCGAAGGAGCTAGATCGGCGGAATAAATGGCTGGCTTCAATCAGAAGGGACCACTACTGGCAGCCAACTTCTAACTCCAGATTACAGTGCATTCGGAAAGTATTCAGACCCCTTCACTTTCCCCACATTTTGTTATGTTACAGCCTTATTCCAAAATCGATTAAATTCCTTTTTTTCTCATGAATCTACATACAATACCCCATAATGACAAAGCGAAAATGGTTTTGTAGAAATTTTTGCAAATGTATTAAAAATAAAAAACAGAAATATTGCATGTGCGTAAGTATTCACACCCTTTACTCAGTACTTGGTTGAGGCACCCTTGGCAGCAATTACAGCCTCAAGTCTTCTTGGGTATGAAGCTACAAGCTTGACACACCTACATTCACCGGCCACTTTATTAGGCACACCTGTCCAACTGCTCGTTAACGCAAATTTCTAATCAGCCAATCACATGGCAGCAACTCAATGCATTTAGGCATATAGACATGGTTAAGACGATCTGCTGCAGTTCAAACCGAGCATCAGAATGGGGAAGAAAGGTGATTTAAGTGACTTTGAACGTGGCATGGTTGTTGGTGCCAGACGGGCTGGTCTGAGTATTTCAGAAACTGCTGACCTACTGGGATTTTCATGCACAACCATCTCTAGGGTTTACAGAGAATGGTCCGAAAAAGAGAAAATATCCAGTGAGTGGCAGTTCTGTGGGCGAAAATGCCTTGTTGATGCCTGAGGTCAGAGGAGAATGGCCAGACTGGTTCGAGCTGACAGAAAGGCAACAGTAACTCAAATAACCACTCATTACAACCGAGGTATGCAGAAGAGCATCTCTGAACGCACAACATGCCGAACCTTGAGGCAGATGGGCTACAGCAGCAGAAGACCACACCGGGTGCCACTCCTGTCAGCTAAGAACAGGAAACTGAGGCTACAATTCGCACAGGCTCACCAAAATTGGACAATAGAAGATTGGAAAAACGTTGCCTGGTCTGATGAGTCTCGATTTCTGCTGCGACATTCGGATGGTAGGGTCAGAATTTGGCATCAACAACATGAAAGCATGGATCCATCCTGCCTTGTATCAACGGTTCAGGCTGGTGGTGGTGGTGTAATGGTGTGGGGGATATTTTCTTGGCACACTTTGGGCCCCTTAGTACCAATTGAGCATCGTGTCAACGCCACAGCCTACCTGAGTATTGTTGCTGACCATGTCCATCCCTTTATGACCACAGTGTTCCCATCTTCTGATGGCTACTTCCAGCAGGATAACGCGCCATGTCATAAAGCTCGAATCATCTCAGACTGGTTTCTTGAACATGACAATGAGTTCACTGTACTCAAATGGCCTCCACAGTCACCAGATCTCAATCCAATAGAGCACCTTTGGGATGTGGTGGACCGGGAGATTCGCATCATGGATGTGCAGCCGACAAATCTGCAGCAACTGCGTGATGCTATCATGTCAATATGGACCAAACTCTCTGAGGAATGTTTCCAGTACCTTGTTGAATCTATGCCACGAAGGATTAAGGCAGTTCTGAAGGCAAAAGGGGGTCCAACCCGGTACTAGCAAGGTATACCTAATAAAGTGGCCAGTGAGTGTATATTTGGGGTCTTTCTCCCATTCTTCTCTGCAGAGCCTCTCGAGCTCTGTAAGGTTAGATGGGGAGTGTCGCTGCACAGCTATTTTCAGGTCTTTCCAGAGATGTTCAAGTCTGGGCTCTGGCTGGGCCACTCAAGGACATTCACAGACTTGTCCCGAAGCCACTCCTTCATTGTCTTGGCTGTGTGCTTAGGGTCGTTGTCGTGTTGAAAGGTAAACCTTCGCCCCAGTCTGAGGTCCTGAGCGCTCTGGAGCAGGTTTTCATCAAGGATCTCTCTGTACTTTGCTCCATTCATCTTTCCCTCGATCCTGACTAGTCTCCCAGTTCCTGCCACTGAAAAACATCCACACAGCATGATGCTGCCACCACCATGCTTCACTGTAGGGATGGTATTAGCAAGGTGATGAGAGGTGCCTGGTTTCCTCAAGACATGACGTTTGGCATTCAGGCCAGGTCAATCTTGGTTTCATCAAACCAGAGAATCTTGTTTCTCGTGGTCTGAGAGTTCTTTAGGTGCTTTCTGGCAAACTCCAAGCGGGCTGTCATGTGCCTTTTACTGAGCAGAGGCTTCCGTCTGGCCACTCTACCATAAAGGCCTGATTGGTGGAGAGCTGCAGAGATGGTTGTCCTTCTGGAAGGTTTTCCCATCTCCACAGAGGAACGCTGGAGCTCTGTCAGAGTGACCATCAGGTTCTTGGTCACCTCCCTGACCAAGGCCCTTCTCCCCCAATTGCTCAGTTTGGCTGGGCGGCCAGCTCTAGGAAGAGTCCTGGTGGATCCAAGCTTCTTCAATTTACGAATGATGGAGACCACTGTGCTCTTCGGGACCTTCAAAGCTGTAGAATTTTTTTTGTACCCTTCCCCTGATCTGTGCCTCAATACAATCCTGTTTCAGAGGTCCACAGACAATTCCTTTGACTTCATTGCTTGGTTTCTGCTCTGACATGCACTGTCAACAGTGGGACCTTATATAGACAGGTGTGTGCCTTTCCAAACCATGTCCAATCAATTGAATTTACTTGAGGTGGACTCCAATCAAGATGTAGAAACATCTCAAGGATGATCAGTGGAAACAGGATGAACCTGAGCTCAATTTTGATTGTCATAGCAAAGGGTGTGAATACTTATGTACATGCAATATTTCAGTTTTTTATTTTTAATAAATTTGCAAAAAATTCTACAAAACCTTTTTCACTTTGTCATTATGGGGTATTGTATGTAGATTGATGAGGGGAAAAAAAGAATTTAATCCATTTTGGAATAAGGCTGTAACATAACAAAATGTGGGGAAAGTGAAGGGGTGTGAATACTTTCCGGATGCACTGTATGCAGTCAACACGTTGTCACCGGTAAGTTACGTTTGCCTTTAACCTAGCTAATTATTATTTATATCTTTTAGCTCCCTTTGCCAGGAAAACGCTTACAGCAGTATCATAACCTTTCTGTCAGGATTTCTGAAAGCTAGTCCAAGACTGACTCTCTTTCATAGCTTTCTGTTAACACTGATGAGAATGAGGCTCAATTTACCTCTACATTTTTTGTCTGTTTATTTCGTATGTCTAAGACAAGTGTTGCCAGAATATTTAATAGTACACTAGATGTCATGTATGTTAGACTGTCACCACTTATATTTTGGCCATCAAAAGAACAAATTTAGGTCAGTCTGCCCATCTGTTTCAGGGATAACTATAGCAACTGCACTTCTATCATTGACTGTTTTGAAATATTAATAGAGAAGCCAAAGAACTTGAGAGCTCGTGCACAGACAGTACAAGCATCACAACACTGTAAAATACCTGATATCCATAACACCACAGGGTGTTATATCCTTTGTGTGAAATGGCTGGGGTGGACGCACAAACGACAAGTACATCACAGAAAACTGGATATCTTGAGGAATTGTCACCAGAAGATGTCATTCTTGCAGATAGAGGCTTCAATGTCAAAGATATGGTTGGCCTGTATTGTGCACAGTTGAAAATATCAGCATTCACCAAAGGCAAACAGCAGTTGCATCCACTGGAACTAGAAGCAACAAGGGGACTGGCTGCCATCAGGATCCATGTGGAAAGAGTCATCGTCCTGGTCAGCAACAAGTACACCTTCCTTCAGACCACCATCCCACTGTCTCTCTGCCAAGCAGCCACTCAAGGACAACCTACCTCCCTTGACAAGATGGTAACAGTTTGCTGTGCTCTTTGTAATATTTGCCCATCTGTGGTCCCCACAGAATAGACAGACAGTAGCTGCATGTAAAATGTAAAACCGATACATCTTGCACTTTCTTGTCTCTTATTTTGACTGGATAAAGTCAATCCTTCCATATACATCTGAAGATTGTTGTGTTGTTATTCACTGAGAGCCACGAAACCGGAGTCAAATTCCATGTGAGTGCCAACCTACATGGCCAATAAACATTATTCTGATTCTGAACTCTTCAGATCTGGACGATTCACACAAGTCACCCAAATTGACGTGAACAAAGCAACATTCGCCGAAAAGCAAGTTGTTTGCATCCCCGGTAATAAAGAAGGTAGATCAATGGGGTGCTTCATCCGTATCACACATCATTTCATGGTAATGGAGCAGTAAAATTAAACATTTAAAGGTTTGTCGGTTGATAGGACTTGTACGCAGTTTTTTCAATGCCCAATACCTAGCATTTATAAATTTAACACCGCTTTCACTGGAGATGTAAAGGTGTTTGAATAAACAACTTAAAATTCAAGATCATGTTCTGCCACATTGCTGGTTGATTGATATTCTCTGATGGAGAGACTGATGGAAAAGTGCAGTCCATAGAGGAGCAGAGACATCAGTAAAGTAATTTTCATATTAGACATTTGACACACAAAATAAGCTCTGTACATGATTATGGGGTCCGAACGAATCTATGGTGGGTTTAGTTTGACATCAATATCTCATACCGTTTATCAGTTTTACAAATTTAAAGGTCTGTAAATTGTTTATCACAAGGCTATACCCCCCTCCCAAAAAAAGACTCTGTGACATGATTGTGGGGTCAGACTGAATCATATGACTTGTTTGACTTAATTACCTCATATGGTTCAAATGTTTTCTGCATTTGAAATCCGAATAACTTGCAAATTTCAATATCAAAATGACTGTAATGAACTAGAGTAAATAGGACTGTCGAAAAGGCCCTCTCTAGCGGCGACACTCTCACCGTAACGTTCCCCCCCCCCTCTCTCTCCCCACCAGAACTCTGCCTCACTTTACATGGGCTTTGGGCAAATCAGAACTGAGCTAGGTTTGCCCCCGGTTTTCACCAAAAGTAGTATGAAGTCTGCCACACATCAGACGCTTTCCTGGATTAAGGACTTTACCGTGTACTAATGGTTATCTGGTGTCGAGTGCGTCTAGCACAAAACCACTGAGTCATCAGACTGTTGTACAAGGATTGTGGTTGTAGTGGTGGCAATAAAGACGGAAAAAATGAAGACATCTGCGTGATTCTGATCTATCACCTGCAGCGGGTTCTCCTTGACTAAATCCAGCACATAGTGCTAAATCTAGCACCCCGTTTATTGTAAAGTGACTTTGAGTGTTAGGAAAGCGCTAAATAAGCTTAAACTACAACTTCCCCACAAAGTGGTCCTTCGAGCCGGATACTAGAACCTACCACAGTTCGAGGTGTCTACCTCAGCAGATAAGGAGCTTGGTACACATGTCAGGAGGCAAACATCACTCCCTGGATTCTTTAAGGATTACATCTTATCTGATACACCAAGTCGACCAGCGCCACCACACACCACACCACCTACTTCATCTCATCCACAACAAGAGGAAGAGAGTGAAGGAAGTTCATCTGGCTCTCGCTCTGCTTCCCCTGTCATTCAAGAGTGCTGCAGCCCTTCACTGTGGGAAACAACTGATAAATGGGACTCTTCCACCGACAACTGGAAGAAGGAGTGCCAAGGAACAAGAGTCTTTTAGCATCAGTGCAACAACTCAGACTACAGAACGAAGAGCTCAGAGCTCAAAGTAGACACGGTGATCCCCGTGCTGGCCACCAGCGTCAGCAAAATAATACAGCTGAGTCAGAGCCCCTCCATGGGGGAGGGGGGGGGTCCAGCCCCGGGGAGATGCCATGCCAAGGCTTAAGTCATACATTCCCCCACAGGAGGTGGAGGCAACATTGCAAAGGGAGACACGTCACCCCATTTTGTCAGCCAGGCATCCTGGCCATGACCTGGAACGTGGACATCATCCAGAGTCATATCACCGCCTTTCAGTACGAGATGATTACTTGACTCAACACACTCGTAATGCAAGAAAGTATGACACATTCCCATGTAGAGGGTCCTACAATGATTATTACTCCAAGTCAGTACTCATTGCGCCCCACTCAAGACCCACCAATCGCAGGTACAGAGATGAACAACACGACATTCCAGAGAGAACAGTCATCTAGCTGGGCACTACCATTCTCCAGAGAGACCTGCCACTTCCAGAAAGCGCCATTATTCTCCAGAATGTCTCTGTCACCAGACCGAAAGCAGTCAAGCTCAACATCATCTTGGCTACCCTGCTGGAGGTGATTATTTGCCGGAGGGGCGTAGATATACGTATACCTGAGCACCATCTCTTTAGACGTGAACTCTTGAGTCCACCTGGTGGTCAGGAACGGACATATTGGGGACCTGCTCCAACCATCCCGATTTCATCCACCCTAATCCAAGAGAGTTTGCCAGACTGAGGATTGCTCTGGGCAATATCCTGCCTCAAGGTGCCACAGAATGCTTTAAATTCCAAATATTAGTCGATCATCTGAGGCTCGAAGAAGTTCTGCTCATTGCTGACTCTTACAGCAATTCTCAATACACCTTCACTGACACCATGGTGGCCTTGGATCAGCAATATGGGCAGCCACATCAGCTGGCTCTTCAGCGTATTGCAGAGCTTATGGATGGCCCCAACATAAACAGTGGCGACATCAAGTCATTCAGAATGTTTGTCCTGCGCATAAGATCTCTGGTCAGCATGTTGGAGCAGCTGGGGAGCAAAGGAAGAGTGGAACTGGACTGTGGATCCCATGTTTCAAGCCTGCTGGGTAAACTTCCACACGATCTAAGGTCTAGCTTTAGATGTTTCATCCACCCTCTAAGGATAACTATCCCCACACTACTGGATTTGACGGACTGGTTAGAATACGTACTCCAGGTCCAGGAAGATGTGTCACAGTTTGGCAGTAGTTCACGGGGGGACACCAACCCAAAGGGCAGAGAGATGAAAAGGGGGCCAAGTCAACTGCCAAGGCTTTGGTTCTCCTGCTGGGCTCAGACTCCAAATCACCGGGAGAAATAACCACAGGAACAGCTGACCATCACGCCCCAAAGAAGTTTTGCCCATTCTGTGATAACAAGCACTTGCTCAACAGCTGTGCCAACTTCAAGCTTCTCAGTGCTACCCAGAAACGTACCTGGGTACAAGACAATGGTCGCTGTTGGCGCTGTGGTAGAAACCATCGAGTACTGGAGTGCGACTTAAAAATGTGCTGTAAAACTTGTAATAATCGACACTTCCTTGCTCTACACGAGATCAGCGAGGGAACCCCAGCAAAGGCTGATAGGGGTGACAAGAAGCCAAAGCAACCAAAATCAGGACCAGGCAAGTCCACTCTCCCAAATGAAGCTAAAGAGGTGCTCTACATAGGTAAACCTCCTTGGGGACCCTGCATCCTCCTCAAAATCTGCAAAGTGGTGCTCAGGAACAGAGACTCTGGAGACATATGCCATACTGGACGACGGTTTAGAGTGCACCCTGCTACTCCACTCAGCAGCCCAGCAGTTGGGGAAAAAGGTCAACCAGAAAACCTGCTTCTGCGAACAGTGAGGCAGGAGTTCCAGATGCTTCATGGGGCAGCTGTTTCTTTCACTGTCTCGCCTGCAAGTTCCCCTAAGCAGGTCTTCAACATCAAGAGGGCCTTCACCGCACCAAACCTTGGCCTAGGAGAGCACACCTATCCTATCAAAGCACTGCAGCAGAAGTTCAGGTGGCAATAAAAATGGAAAAATTGAAGACATCTGCGTGATTCTGATCGATCACCTGCAGCGGGTTCTGCTTGACTAAATCTAGCACATAGTGCTAAATCTAGCACCCCGTTTATTGTAAAGTGACTTTGAGTGTTAGGAAAGCGCTAAATAAGCTTAATTTATTATTATTATTACATAGTTATAGCCGGGAAACAACAACTTCCCCACAGGACAGTCACTACAAAATGCCATGGATTATTTCAGAGTAGGTTAATTAAAAATGATAATATCATGAATGAATAAATCTATTTAAAGATATTCTTGAGATAGGCCATTTTTATTCAATGCAATCGTTTATAAATGCTTGAAAAAAAGAATATGAATATGAGAATGTAATTTATTTGAATTAGTCATTCCTGGCAGTGAGTTTGGGTGTTGCATTATTGATTCACCATTTTAATCTAAAACAATCAAACACAATTTTTTTTAGGTCTTTGGAGAATTTTCCACGGTATCTTTTCTATGTCTTGAGAGTTTTCTTCTGACAAACAGTATCTGGGGCTTCCTTCTTGACTTGGTGCTATACGCTTTGCCCCAAGTTGGCCCAATGTTGCTCCTTCAATATTATCTGTCAAAAACAGGATCAAGAGTTGAAATGCATGAAAATCCAACAAATCTTAAAAAACCTCAAATTGACAGTAACCTAGACTCACAAGTCAGTCTCTAAACCCTTCGCTCAACTAGATTGGTAGGCAGAGATCCCCGATTGTCTGGTATTGCGTAACTAAGAGTAACTAGGCTGTAGTTTGTTGAGAATTTTGTACTCACTTTTTTGGGCTTCCAACTTGTGCTTCCAACAGTGTGCATTTGCCATTTCAGAAGTTTTTGGCCTTGTTCATTTCAATTTGCCTCACTCTCTGGCGTTGTTGCCGTTTCTCTTCCAGTTTCTTCTGCAGAGCAAGTACTCTTTCGTCCTCAGACACTGCCTGCTGCACACCCAGCCTGACTTTCTCCCCCTCTTTCCTACCACACAACAAAATAATCATAAACATGTGTGTGTGTGTGTGTGTGTGTGTGTGTGTGTGTGTGTGTGTGTGTGTGTGTGTGTGTGTGTGTGTGTGTGTGTGTGTGTGTGTGTGTGTGTGTGTATGCGTGTGTTTATAACATGTACATGTTCTCTAACCTGCGTACTGCAGCCTGTCCTCGTGCTTTCCTGTGGAGGTCAATAATGTCCAGCTGCTCTAGCAGACGATGTTCCTTGCTTTGCTTCTCCTCCACTATGCGCTGTCGTCTCTCCTGCTGCTCATGCTGTTGTGCCTCTTTCAGCATGGCCAGCCGCTCCTTAAGCTCAACCAGGGACATCTCTCCCAACAAGTCATGCCCTGCTGTCTGAGTCATGGAGAGCCACATGAAAGTCAAGCTAATACGAGTTTAGCATGCCTACGTGAAAGAAAAACACCAGTATGTGTTGCAATAGGCAGTTGAAATTTGAAAACACGCCTAAGCTTTCCTCCATTTACCTCTGTGTTGTCCACAAACTTGTGTCTGATGAGAGGGACTGATTCTATGGCATGGATCTCACAGATGACCTCAAATTTTCTACTTAGCTCTGCCTGTGCGTCCTCTAGGGCCTGGCAAAGGAGTTCTTGACTCTGCTCCGAGACATCTTTAACTGTGATGATACATTTGCATTGGACAGCAACGGAACATAAAATTTTCACAAGTGCTGTGAATATTGTAACACAAGAGAACCACATGTGTCAGCAGACAAGGTGACTTACCGATTCGTTGCTTGAGCTCCTGCAGCCTCCCTTTAGCTGCTGCAGAGTTCTTGTGTCCCTCTGACACCTGTTTCACCAAGTCTCTCATTCCTTTCTCTTCCTGTATCCTTTTCTCAGCGTATCTCCGCATCAGCTGAGCTGTCTACAAGAAACACCAAGCCATCCATGAAATTAGCACTCTGTAGCCCTTTTGAAACATTGACCATCAATCGCTATTGCTGCGTGACCTAAACTTTATTCTGTCTCTATAGCTCATGTTCTTTCTTTTATCCAGTACTTTTCCTTTACACAATCATTGCACAAATATATGGCAAGTGGCATTAATGCCCTGACCTTTTCACTCACAATTTTTGGTGATTTAGGAATTGAAGCTTATCATATCCCTGCACTTATTGCATGTTGCTGTGGAACACTGTAAGATAAATACCTAAAATAGAAGGAGCAAATTCATTCAGAAAACTCACATATTGACCATTTACCATTCACAATCATCCTTGCTAAAGGATGGGATATATAACTGGAGGAAACCAGCTTGTGTTACTCATGCTGGTTGTGCTTGGTTGGCTGCTCATCCACCTCCACCCCACCTGCCACCCATCTGGATTTACTTCTATGAACTAGTGCTCCTAGTTCTCAATAGCACTCTAAGTGTAGTCAGTACATACAAGCAGATCTATAAGCAGATCCTGAAGGCATACTGCCATTCTAACAAAGCAAATATACTTCCCCAAATATGTGCGTTGTCCTGGCTGAAATAGGAAAAATGTAAACTTAAACCCACCTCTTCTTTCTTGAGTTTTGCAATCTGCTGGTTATGCTCCATGAGGCGTGTGCGGGTCATAGCAGCCTCCTCAAAACTGATACGTCCCTCTAGGCGCCTTTGTTCAACCTGGGCCAGCTGCTCTTGAAGATCTCGCTCCCGCATCTCCTTCTGCCACTGTTGGAAAGAAGAGGGCTCCCGTGCCCCTTCCACGAGATGGTCCATCCTTGGACAACATACAAATAAACACACACACATGCGCACACATGCGCACACATGCGCGCACACACACACACACACACACACACACACACACACACACACACACACACACACACACACACACACACACACATTTCAATACAAAGCGGCAGTAAGTAAGCACAATTATGTTGGGGTTTTTTTCATCTAAGCAGAACACGTATGACTAAATGTATTCAGCTTTTTCTAGGGGCCCACTTAGAACTGGTTGTAGATACAGTTTGGGGAGAGGAGTTGACACTGTGGTGTACCTTCGCAACTCTTCCTCCACCTGACGGTCATACAGCGCTCCCTCCCTTAGAATGGCTGTGTTGTTGAGCTTGATAGGCCAGTTTTCAGTCTGGTGGAATTGGATGAAGAATCACATGGCGGTGGATACACAAAGAATACTTAATGCTGATATATATTAGAATCATGCTGAAGATAATGATTTAAAAAGCAGAGTAAATGACTATCTCACTACCTTGTGAGTGGCTGGCACTCTGGAGGATTGAAATGAATTGAACTTGAGCTTGGAATCAAAGCTTTCCCTGATCTGAGCCATTGTGTTCTGCAACACAGAGATTTGGTAGAAGTGAGACTAATCGGTAAAAATCCTGCGCAACAAGTGGAGATGAGGGTGTGCTCATCGGCATTGTAAGGTAATTTTGCCGGGGCTTAAGCCCCGAATGTTTTGATTGTAGCCCTGAATATATTTTTACATTTAAGTCTATGTGAAGCCCAACAAAAAAATGTAGCGTGTGTGAATATCCTATAGTCTTCATAACATAACAGCCTGTCAAAATAAATGCAGGTCTCTAAATTAACTCTGCGTGTGTGTGTGTGTGTGTGTGTGTGTGTGTGTGTGTGTGTGTGTGTGTGTGTGTGTGTGTGTGTGTGTGTGTGTGTGTGTGTGTGTGTGTGTGTGAGAGAGCGTGAGTGAAAGAAAATTTAATATTCCAATAAACTAATGTTAACATAAATACATTTAACTTTTTTTCTCTAGTCTGGTACTGCAGCATGTCAATAAATGTTTAATGATAGCAGTTGTGAAGTATTCTGCTTCTACTCAATACTAATACTAATTACTAACAGCTATTATTTTTAACATCACGATTCATAATTAGTCTGGAGCGTAAACAACAGTTTTTGAAGTACACATTTCAATTTTTCAATGATTAAGACATGCACTTTGAATATAAATAAGGTGCTAGAGTGCATAACAAAGCATCAAAATAGATAAATAGATAAATAGATACATTGTTTATAAAAAAAAATGTTCCGGGGGTATCCCCCCCGGCTAAGCCCCAAGTGTCCTCAAATTCTGGGAACACCCCTGGGTGTGCCGAAATAACGAATGACCAAAATAAATAAAGAGGAAATGTGTCATTAACATGTTTTTTTAATCAATATGTCATGGCCTCCTTACTTGGTCTTGATACAACTAAGCCTGAAAATTAAACTTTCAGGAATCAAAACTGCACTTTGCCAACACACTGGGCACTTGTCAAAATCAAAGGAAATCATCCTTACCATTGTGTGTTCAGACTTCTGTGGATTTGCACATTGGAACTGTTTAATATTTGCCTCATATAGCAGTTGCTTGGGTGAAAAAACAGAAAAAATGTTATTATAATGTCACATACACAATTAGGTTGAGTAGAGTCATTTTGGTGGTAATGACAGTATAGTACTTTGTATTAATTTATTTTTTAAGAATAAATCTAGTAAAGGGATGAAAGTGGAAACAATGACTGTCACGGACACACTGATTGATTGATTGGTTGATTGATTGATTGATCGACTGACTGATTGATTTTGTCATACACTCTAGGTGCCCAGCCCACATGAATTTATTCATATCCATACACAATGGTGCAATAGGCCTGCCTGTCATTCCCAGAGACTGGGTCACGATCCAAAGGTGGATTGCAGGAGATTTTATTTAGCTGGCCAAATAAATATATATTTTTTCTTTTTTTCCTGTCCCTGTGATGGCCTGACGGCCTGTCCAGGGTGTGTCCCTGCCTGCCGCCTAATGACTGCTGGGATAGGCTCCAGCACCCCCGCGACCCTGAGCGCAGGAAAAGCGGTTTGGATAATGGATGGATGGATCCCCCCCCCCTGTCTTTTTTATATCGATTTGCGCGGTGCGCTCTCATCTTGTACACCGGACTGGAATGCAATACTAAAAAGCAAACAGGCCCACCTATCACATTAGCAAGGTATAAGTAAAATTGATATTCAGAGTTGCCAACTTTGGTAACCTGGCCGGAGTGAGATTTTGTGCACGCACGTTCATTCGTTGCTTTCATTTTTCTCTCTGCCGTGCACTTAACGTTAGAGCTAGCTGTTTACAGAGCATTTATTCAACACGGGAGAAGGAAGCATCGTTCACCAAAAAGAGTAATTTAAAATGCATCTCCATGGAAACACTTTCATAAAAGACCCAGTTTTCCAATGCTCACCTGTCATGTAGAGTCAGTATGGTTCGCTTGGTTTAACCATTACTATATCAGAAAGACTGACATTACTACGTCGCCCGTTGAGTTGCCGTCGCAATGAATTGGCCTGAGATTTGCCTTGGTGTGGTGAGAGCGTGAGAAAGAGCCTGAAAGCATGACACTCACACCAGATGCTTGAGAGTTGGCAACCCTGCTAGTTGGCTATTTGGAGTAAGCCTAAAAATATAATATTTGGCATAAGTAAATAGCACATAATGGGCCTAATGACATTTGACGTGAATAGGCCTGATGCGGTTAAACAATTGAATGTTGACTGTTCGAGTTGATTGATTGACTGTTTGATATCAATAGCTGCACATAAACACAAGCCCACTTGTTCTGATAATAGGCATGACCATTTCACAAGACTGTCATCAAGAGGCATGTTTTGGATAGTACTGAATGTTCGCATTGTTCTGATAATTGTTCTTATAACATTGAATCTAATATGAAAGGCTAGCGTACATTCTATTTGTTTTACTGATGAGAGGAAATAAAAACAATAAGATAGCCAGTTAACTCTGCCTAAATGCGTTTATTTGGTCTCCTTTATAAAACATTTAACATGTGTCCATGTTTTCCATAACATGTGTGTAAAACCAAGTTGTGAATTATCAAACGTATAGCTCTACAAAATGGCTGGTTTACCTAGTCAAGATGATGCAGAAATGTTAGTAAAATGGTCAGGAACGTTCAATTATGTACAATTTTGTTCTTCTCACGATTTATGGATAAGCTCTATTGTGAATTGGGTCGCGATGGTTTGTCATTTTTAAAAAAGTGGGTCCCCAGAAAAAAGTTTGGGAAACACTGCAACAGGCTATTTGAGTATAGCAACAATAATACAAAGGACAATAGAAAATAGTACATAAAGTAAAATTCACTTCTTCATTTAAGTTTCTTTCAAATCACATAACAGACAGATTCTGCTATTAACTCTAGTTAATGGTCACACCCATATTTGTATATGAAACTGGTCATTGATTTCGGTCGTTACACAACTGTATAGTACTGTATTGTTTATAAGGGGTGGGGATACCTGCAGTCAGTTGAAACGTATCCGTCAGTAAACGTATCCAGATGAACTGATTCAACCTTCTTTGATTTTCTTACCGGGATTATTGAGCATGCATCAAGACAGACAGATTCTGCCTTCCTTTGGATGTTCTAATGATAACTGGTGGGGGAAAAAGCTGACATTGTACCTCAGACTTACGACGGTTTCTTCGTTTGATTTCCTCCATGGCCTTTGCCTCCTGTGGTGCCCTGTAAGTGCTATCTGGCACCTAAAAACACAAGCCACATAATTGGTGCAGCTAGAACATGACAACGATGTATGCTAGATGACAATGACATGATTTGTATATATTCTTAGCAATGATGTGTCTTTTGTCTACCATGTAAGGAATGAAAACAACAGGTCATATCAGACTGCAAATGTTGAGCAGCAAAGGTTGAAAGATATAATCCTGTAAATGAGACTGACTGGATGACGTTTTTCTGGTAGTGGAATGGACTCAAGCACGGGGAGAGGACGGTTTTTAGATTTGGTGAGAGAGAACTCCTGTGGCTCAGTGGCTTTGGTGGTTTTCTTGATTTGAATCCTGCAAGACATTCTGACAGCAAGCTCGTCTATCAGAACCTCTATCTTAGGGCGCCACCTTATGGACAAAAATAATAAGCTTGTTAGTCAACAGAAATAAGAATTATTTTTTTCCTAAAACGACTGGCCTTGACAATTGGTGTCTTTTTTCACCTCAGCAGAGGGCCAATCAGGTTTCTCTCCACATAAGCAGCATCATAGATCTTACTCCACTCAGCTTGTATCCATGTGGTTAGGTGTGTGACACTGAAGAAGAAACTCAAGAACTACAACAAAAGACAATGTCCAGTTACCTGTACATACCACATTGTGCCAAATGTTTTACTTATTTTGTAATGTAATGTGCTTTGAAGGGATTTTCTCACTTTGTGCATCTTTATGACGTCCAGAGATTTGACAATGTTACTAAAACATTGAAGTCCAAGGTCATCAAGAAGGAACAGGGCAAGGTAGCAGACAACTAAACAATGGCACAGCAACATAAGCTCTTAAATGTAGTTTGCAATACTCGAGGTAGCAAAAAACAAAAAAACAGTAATTGACACAGTACAATATCAAATTAACCAAGTAAATTGCCAACTCACTGACAAACTGGTTGCGATCACCTCTGGAGAGACATTTCCCATTTTGACCATAGAAGATTTTGACAACTACGTCCAGTAACTTTTTGTGCTCGACACAACCAGAAATGACATCAAGGACAAAAGTCTTATCCAGATCACCCATGCTCTGCAACAGATACGAAGTTTAATGTTAATTAAGAAAAGTTCCCCGTAAACACACGCACACTATACTTAGATATTCTTTGAGGCATCCTCGTTGAAGTCGTCCATAGCTTGCTGGCATTATACTTATTAAGCAGCACACACGCACACACGCGCGCACACACGCGCGCGCGCGCGCACGCACACACACACACACACACACACACACACACAAATACCTCCATATTCTTTGAGGCATCCTCATTGAAGTCATCCAAACATAGCTTGCTGGCATTAAACTTATCAAGCAGCACAGTTGCCTCCTTGACAAGTGCTCCGTAACGTAATGCCATTTTACATCCCCGCACCTAAAAACCATGTGGTGATTTAGGCAAGATGGTTAAATATAACATACAGATTAACGATCTTATCGGCTTTTACTTACGTCTGGATCGTAAATAACAGGAGATATATGTAGAAACAACCTGGCTGTTATTCAAGATTGGACATATCCTTATTTTCATTTCGCGAAAATAAAGAGGTTTTCGGAGAAATCAGCACTAGCTGCTTAGCGTTTAGCCGGAACTGTTGCCGTGTCCGGCCGTTGCTTAGCAACAGACACTCGTAAACAGAAACGCACTCCGTTCCCCAGCGCGGCACTCATTTTTCCCTAAAACGGAGATTTATTAAAAATTAGTGCAGATGATGGGGGTTCGCTTTTCTTTTAGATCAACGCGGTGTTTTTTTAATCCACATCTCAATGTGTTGTTTTTTCCCAAGAACTTTATTATTTATTGTCATTCATCTATAAAAAAAACTACCGAACATATAAAATGTTGCATTATTGCACACAGTATAACACAATTATATATAATTGTAATTGTGTTATAGTTATAATTTATATACATATAATTATACAATATAACAACGACAACAACAACGACGGGACGTCGACGACGACGCCAATGACGTAGCGCGGTGTGACGCGCGGCGCCGGCCCTTCCCGGGAAAGTGGGTGGCGAGTGTTGTCAACGTGACTGTCACCAAGCGGAGAGGGGCAGACAGGAGCGGTTCGCTTGGACATCGGGGGGAAACTGCTAACCTCGGTTCCGAGAAAGATGGAGCTAAAACACGTCCGTTCGTAAATAAACTATTCGGACATTTGAATTTTTTTTGCCGTATCGGGGAAACACCGCATGTCGTGTCCCTGTGTTTCTGTTTTCAGAATTCACTGCTTTGCTAGCTAGCTTAGCTGCTACCACAGACAACAGATACAGGTAGAAGAGTAGGAGTGGGCGACAAAGGAAGGTGGCGAGGTAAACGATGAATCGCTTTCGGAAGTGGCTGTACAAGCCGAAGGTAAGTTGTCTAACCTTGCGTAACGTAAAGTCAGCGCTGCCATTGACCAACCCTTCGTTTTGTGTTTGCTTTTTGTTTTTGTAAACGCACGAGTTTTGCGTGTGTCAATAAGCTTAACGAGATAGCGAAACAGTAGCTATGATTTTGCTGCGTTGTCTGTAGCTCGCTAGCCCATCATACAGTATCGCACAGTTTGCTAACGGTGTTTTGGGTGCTGCTGTGTTCTTTTTCCCCCCATCACAATCCGCTGGTGTTGAGGCTAACAACGTTACAGCCCAGCTGAACATTTTGATTTACTCGCTTCTTAGTCCTTGTTTCAGACATTCATTTTATAGTATTGTTGAAATTGTGAGATGCATTTATGCTGTTTAACCGTCGTCACCAAGAAAGAGGCTTGCATTTAACTGAAAAAGCTGTTCGATGTGCGTGGGAAACGGTCTTTCCCAAAATGAGTTGTTTTCAAGTTGACAGACAGAGTATTTCAATTATAACAATCTTTGTTACGAATGGAATCTTTTGTTTGGTTAAAAAAAAGCTCAACCTTTTTAATCAACACACATGAGATGCAAAGAAAAAAGAAACTAATGGAAACCATAGCAGTAGAGTAGATGAGCCAACCCCCCCCCCATCTTTTGACAATCAATCCGTATGAGTTTAAGATGGTAAACAAGTATTATGAATTAACCACATTAGAGGTATTAGGATGATGTCATTAAAGCTGCCATTAAAAATGAGATAAGAAGGTTGTAAAGATTGCCATGGATTGCGTGCTTCTAGGGGATACATTAGATTATCGTTGGTTGCGTATCTGAGAAGGGGAATTGTGATTAATTGTCCAGTTTGGTGGGATCCAGTCTTTTTATCCTTACACAAAGTTGAAACACGCCTGAAAAAACTAATATTTGGAGGATTTGTCCTCCATTTGAATTAACTAATTTCCACATGGCAAACAGCAGCACTTGTTAGAGTGAGTTTGAGGATTCCTCTATAGTGTGTATTCTTGCGATGCGATCCTACTTTAGAGATAAAAAAAATGGGACAGTTATTGTGGACCATGTGGTTTGCGATGGTAATATAAATGTGCACTGTATCATAACCATGCCCTTTAAAGGTTCACTAAAATTACACCTTCCCCCTCCATATATTCTGCAAAATACCCTAATCAGGATGCATGTGACAAAACTCAACTTCCCAAAGGTCTGCAGTCCACTAAAGTGTAGCTTAGAGAGAGAAGGGTCTCACAACTGTAGACTTTTAGGTTCAAAATACATCCACTCTTGAATGTTTTATTACAAAGGTGATATGAAATACGCATCTTTTTAAAACCAAGACTATTAATCAGTTTTGACTTTTAAGGGTAACAAAGTACAGGTTTTTTTCCCAGTAGAAACGTGTATTGATGCTTGACAAAGTCATTGTAAATTCCTGTCAAGTAATTATAAAACTAGCCATTATCTGCTAGGTTTTTCAAGTGATTGGTTTTTGTTGGAGCAAAACCTGGTGCAATGTCCATGTTAGTTGACCACATATTAGTTTCTGTGGTACATCCTATCTTGCTTTATATTTTATTGTTTAAATTAGTAGAATATCCTCATTACAATATATTGTCATCGAGGCTGAACAAAACCTCTGTTGTGATTTAAAATGTGTAAAACCCATATAGAATAGAAATTCTGTAATGGCCTTAACCAGTCATTTACTGTTGTGTTGTCTTGGACAGAATTCAAAACCTACAAATAAAGTTGTTTAAAAGTCTTTCTTAAATTCAGTTAGGAAATCTTTTTTTTTTTGCATTTTGAAAGAAAATATGTAGAAGTATTTGTGGCCCTAATTTGACAATTGAGTTGATAATTTTGCCTTTCTTCACCTGTATATCCAACTCTTTGACCTGGGGGAAAGTGACAGCAATGAGATTTATGGCGACACTGCTCTCAGAAAAAAATAAAATGAAACACCTGTGATAACAGATAATCCTGTTACACTTGACCCGCTCAACTGTGTCGTTTCCCTTTTCACTGGTAAACCATGTTTACTGCCACAGCATTACTGTCCATTGTTTGGGGTTAGGCCTAAGGGTTATGGATCGTTAGTATTGTCATATTCATGAATCACTACTGCCTTTTCAAAGGCTGTGCTATTACCTCAATGCAATTTAAGTCAAATCACTGACTCAATAAGAATTAACAGCATTACCCATAAGCGTGTGGTTTTTAAACAACCAATTCGGCTAAAAAAGGAGGAAAGGGAAAAGGCATGGAAGCCTTTTTAATTGTGCCAATTGATATAAAAACAGTATTAAAAGGACTCCTCAGTTCCTTTTGCTTGTGAGAATGAGCACTTATAAGTATATAAATCTTTTCTCTCTTAGAAGAAACAGTATTTCTGTCTTAATTCAAACCTGCGGGCGGCCCACTGAGTGTTCTGGCATTTACTGTTGAACACTGTGCAGCATTGTCATTTTGCATCAACACTAAGCTGTTTATTATTGAACTATGTTCTCCTGGAGATAGAAAAGCGTCGCATCAGCATGTTCCCCTTGACTGGAGCAAAGCTATTGATATTTCCAGAGCTGCTCTTTGACTCCCTAGATAAGTCACAATGATGAGGATTTTCTTCTCCCCTTGCTATATAATCCCCTCCCGGTGCGCCAAAGAATACTGTGCAACATTGTGAGTGATGTATTGTACCTGTCTATCCTGTCCAGCTCTGCTTTTGAAGTGTCAAATCCTGGAAAAAAAAGTCACACTGTTTGAGGGCCCGACCCAAATTCATTGTAGGCCAGTGTAAGTTCAGATTTCTCACATTCCTTCAAGTCCTTAAAACCGGTCCCGTTGGTTTGTTGTCTATTCCATCCAAAACAGTGGTGCAGGAAAATCTAGACTTTCTCAAGTGGGATTTTCTTCTTGTTTTTTTGTTTTGTTTTGTTTCGTGCATATGCTCATTTCAACTCTTTCACTTTAATTTGTACAGGGTGACATTTTCGCCAGACAAGATGTGTTTCAGCAAGAGAGACGGTTGTAAGTGAATGGGCAGGGCGTTCATGAATATTTGCTTGATTGCACATGACTGCAGACTCACACAAAGACAAGACCTGGCTCAGGTTTCCAAGCAGTCAAAATGGCCACTGTCTGTGCGCCGCTGTAGCCGAATGGTTACAGCGCATGCCACATGGTCGCAACGGCCGCCGGTTCGAATCCAGCCAGCGACCTTTGTTGCATGTTATTATCCCCCCCATTTCCTGTCTGCCTCTTCACTGTCACTGTCTAATAAAGGTAAAAAATGCCACAAAAAAAAAAAGGTAACTATCTTCTCACCTCTCGATCTTCAGAGGGTGACTTGCAGAGTGATTTAGATGGGGAGAGATGTCAGGAGGCTAAACCTGTACATTTGCTCATGTCTTGTCTTTATTCTACCTTGCATTCAGCAACTGACCTTCATCTCCACACCACCTCATCTGTCAGTGTGACAGGCCCAAAGCTAGCACCAGGCCTGGTGTGCTCGCCTCCATCTGCCGGGTGGTGCTAATATCCCCTCATGTGCCCCACTCTCACGGAACAAGCATATTAGAAGACACTTAAAAAAAAAACTTGATTCTGTCAGTTGCCCATACTAAGCCCACTTACTGAACAAGTTGCATTGTTCAGTGGGTGGAGGGACTAATAACTTTGAGACCTCTTCCATGTCTAAATTCCAAGTAGGCATTAATATATAGTCTGTATAAGTTCACCCAACATAACTAGCTGTCCTACTGATTGCACTTATTTTACTTACAAGTTCCCTTCTTTATTTATTTATTTACTTTGTATTTGCGACTCCTCAATAATGATTCTCAATCCAGAATGTGCCACATACAGGTTTGCTTGGCTCTGTTGCATTTGCAGCAGATGCCTTACCACACCTTTTACCATGGAGTCCATTAGTTTCTCATCACTAAGCCCCATTAATTTGTGAATATTGCTAACATCCAAGTTAAAAAAGAGAGGGCAGCCAAAGTAATTAGGGGCCTGTCTTCCCAGCATGGTTGCTGCACAGTCGGCACAGCAGAGGGGAAAAGGGAGCAGCAAACTGCTGAGCAGGGGCCAGCATGGCTACATATTTAGCCTGGTTTCTGGAGCACTTTATGGATGTCTCCATTCTGCTTACCCAACAGCCGTGCGGTAATTGATTTGGTGTCAGCTGCCTAGATTTAGAGAGCTGACCCATGGTGCAGATCTAGACAAGCCAGGCAATTGAAGGCCTTTTCAAATTCACTGCAGGACCGGGAAGTGGGTCCCCCTGTTCTAGGTGTGGGGAGCCAATGATTGAAGGCAAGTAGCATTGGAAAAGAGGAGATTTAAAGATGCTACAGAGACTTAGCCATCCCAATAATGACAGAGGAATTACATTGATTTCTGATGCCTTGTGTCTTATTGATAATAATCGGCGGCCTTCGAATTTAGTGGCGACGCGCTTTATATACTGCTGTCTTCATTGTCAGCGGTGATAGTCACACAGCATGCACTCAAGGTGCCCTTTGTCTTGAGTGTATGAGTCTTTGCATTCAGGGAGGCTCTATGAACTGCGCAGCACCACCCGCCCTCCTCTGGGCTCTGTCTCTCCAGCACAAAAGAAAGGGAGGGGAGTGAAGAGGAAAACAGTAGGCCCATTTTTTTATTAGTTTTTGGCCTCAGTTACAGTTGGCAGGAGATAAAATAAAGATGCCTCCCTGTAGCAGCTTACATAAAATACTGTCTCTTTAAAAAATGAGAGGACACAGCACTTAGGTTAGCTCCTCAAGGTGGCTGTTCCAAATTGTGATATGTTGGCTTATACCCTGGCAAGTAATTTGTACTTAAACTGGTAATGATATAATGATGACTCTGGCTCTCACCATGTTGTTATATGATAACATGGTAGACCAAGTTTATGTCCAGTATTACCAGTCCAAGAAAAATAAAAACAGAATTAGAAACACTTTATTTGTCATTTCATTTCATGCACTTACGTACATGAAATGAAATGAAACATTTTCCCCCAGCCCACAGCAGTGCAACACAAAGACAAAAACTACAAGAACACATATATCCAAACTAACACATATATCTAAACCAAAAAGAAAAAGGAAAAAAAAGCACTGTCCAAGAGAACAAATGCCAGTCAGGATGACTGTCAGAACTGCCGGTCTACATGGGCTAGCAGTTAGCTTAGCCTGCCCTGCTTCCGCGTCCTGTCAGACCGCCCACGGTGTTTCCTCTTCGGGTGCAGTTCCAGTCAGGGCCATGGTCCTTGGGCCCACAGGACGCAGCAAACCAAGCTCCCTCAGCCAATCCAGCGCTAGCTCTCCCAGCCAGACACCTTCGACACACCTCCACATGACGACACTAAAAACACAGTCAAGGCTAGGTAAGGCCTAAACAGGATACTTTCCTGGCTAATACATTTTTGGAAGGGTGAAAACAGGCTCATTAATTCAGTTAAGCTCTGAAACGAGCTCCTCCACAGTCATATTGAGATTTCAATTGAGCGATTTTCTGCTCTGTAAATTTGCCCACAGACAGGCATGTGAGCTTTGTGTCTAAATATCTTCACAGACGGTGGGCATCCTGGCACAGAGCACCAGAGTCTGCTCGACTGGACAGCTAGAGTAGATGAAGACATTTGTGGGCATGTATATGTGCATGAGTTCTAGTCCCTTGGTTCACACCTATTAAGTCTGATTTGAGACAACTAAGCATTGTCTGTCCTTAATTGTTCATAACAATGATCTATATGTGGACAGACAGGGCACAGGCTGACTGAGCTGTGAGTCATGCCCCATGACAGTAAAGAAGAGTTCTAGGACACAACCACACGGACAGATCATTACAGTGCATAGGTTGGATTGTTTCATTCTCACTTGACTTGGTAAAACTGTTAGATTAAGTATTTTTTTCTATTGGCATTTGCAAAAACTATTGTGATTATCATAGGAAATGGGACATGCAACCTCAGGCCCCCCCAACCCTAATCCCCCTCTTACCATCTTTTCAGGGCTCATTTAGTCTGTGGTGTTAATGTCTTTCCTGTAGTTTTTGTCAGTCTAAAATTCCAACTCCATCTGTGGCCACCCTTAAACTACCAGCCTGCTCTGGATTGTATAACAGGCTTAAATCTTGTATAATAAGTTCCTCTGTGGTCACGGGTCCTGAAGTATAGAGGGGTTTCCCCACATGTCACACTTACATCAAGGGGCCAAGCACCCACTTGCAACCATCTAAAGGTTTTAAACTCTTCTGCCGTGTTGCCTTACCCTTCCCTTCTTGACCATGTGCCAGGCGCATACACAGTTCATCATGTAGATCAGCAGTGGATTAGGGTGTCCTCCAGAGACAAACACATAAACAGTCTGATGATGTCATCAGTCCAGATGGGCAGACCACTCTGACTCCCTGTAGTCAATGAACTTGGCGTATGAATAGATTTTTTTCCTTTTTTTGAAAGTATGCCAATGCTTTGTACAGCAGCCACAGTTAAAAAGTCTGCTTTCTACTATCAGAGATCCAGCCCAATCAACTGTGCGCTAGTAAGAATAAACTGCACTTACAGGAACTTTTCAAGGGGTTGTGTAATAAGTTCAGTAAACTGCCTTTGTTACGCAGCAGCTCCATAGAAAGTCTAAGGGTGTCTCTATGTTCTGTCAAAATGAGTTTGAGTGGATTGGAATATCATGCTTGAAAGGCTGCTGCTGATAACTGGGTAGCCACAGGAAAAACTCAACACAATGCTAGTGAATGAAAGTCCAGCTGTAGGCTGAAGATGAAAATGAGTTGGCACAATTATAACTACTTAAGCGTAAGACTGGATGCAGAAAAAAGCATTACGCGTTTGATTCTGCTGAACTAGATATGATCGACCAAGGAGGTGTGTTACTGCAAATCCCCTAAGTGATGGTTGAGAAAGTTTCCATGTTTGCTGCCTAAACGGCAGGCTGTTTTCGCTGAATCCTGAATAAAATATAAGTTGAACAGTATACAGCTGCTCGTTTTGCCAGTAACCGACTGGATGATGCAGAGTGAATTGCCCCCCCCCCCCGCACACAATATTTGCTTGTGTTGTGAGTGTGTTATCCTTGGACATCAGCCAACCAGGCAGCGACTGGAGCCTGGAATAGAGTATGGAGGGCAGAGGCAAGGTTTTCTTATAAAGTCCCTTAAGTGGGCTCACTGTGCACTCACTGATGATATGGAGGCTCACCAGGCATTAGCCTGTAACCTTCTGCCATTACTAAAGTCTTATAGAAATTAAGGCCAGATTTAATGGCAGCATTTGGATATGCTAAGGGAGGATGTTGGGGATAAATACATAGGTTGATCACACACATGGGCAGACAAGCCAACAAAGTCATTAAAAAATGTCACTGCCTGTTTCTCACTTGCAAAAGAAAAATGCCAGAGCTATTGTACAAGTCATTGAGAAATGATTGAGATTGAAAGGGTTTAGGAGTACTTTTCACCCAGGGTGAGGTTATGGTAGCTTAATGGTCTGAAATGATAGGTCTCTGACCGCAAAGGATAAGGTTTTTTTAGTAATCTCAAAGCAAAGGGACATTTGACAGCAGTAGTGGTTACAGGCAAGTGACAGGCCACAGGGAACAGGCGCTGAATCTGCTGAATCATTTTCTTTCTTATGCAAGGTAATGGTTGTCCTCGGACATGACGTCAATTGCAGGGTTGGGATCAAACTGCTCCCAGATGTTCACACTCCTACCTCCCTGAAACTATTTCACTGCCCTTCCTGATAAAACACATTGGGTTGAATGTTTTGTTTTCGATAACCTTCATTGATGGGCCAAGAATACAAATTAAAATACTTAAAATCTGTTTTTCTTTTGTTCCTTTATATTCATCTCTTTTCCCAGTCTTGATATAGATTATAATGCTTATTTGCACAGAGTTAGAGTTTATCGTAAGACCAAATCTGTTAAATGAAGGAATAAACACTTGCACAGCAGATGCTTGGTTCAAGTTATTTTATGTCTTCAGTTAGTGTCTACCCTATTGTTTAAGGAGAAGAAAGCCAGCGCCTTGTTTCAACATTGACAGGTAGACTTTCTTTACATTTCAAAGCTGTGACTTTGACTCTCAAAGGTGAGATGACTTTGAAATGTGCCCCCTCATAACATCATTAACCAAATGTCTGCGTAACATGGCAAAAATTACCATTAGAGGTTTATTTCAAACAAAAGCCCGGTCTGCATTGTATGACCGGTGTGACCCCAGTTCTCAGATGTAATGTCTGTAATTGTAGCCCAGCTCACCAGTGGTATTTGAGAAGATGTTGAAGCAATGTCTGTACTTTGACCTCCCTGCAGTTGTTGTGAGACCGAAGTTGTAATGCTGGCGTCAGAAATGCCATGCATTCTTCAACAAGACCAGTTTTGTTAAACTTACGGGTGAGGGTAATGAAGTTTCTGCATTGATTGTCAGGATGGACATTCACCTTTTTTGAAGCATTCAGGACCGTTTGTTTTCTAGGTGGGATTTCATTACTTGATGCTGTATTTCCTTGATTTCAATAAATGATTGGCAACCAGACCAGAATATTTTCCAGGGGCAAAAGATAGATCACAAGTCCAAACATTGGGTGCTGTTGACTTCATCTCCATGATGCAACGCTCTGAGAGTGTTCCCTCTTGAGTGAGGAATGCAGTAGGAGGAGGATATAGGGTGGTAGCTATCTCAATGCCTCTTTTTCTTCTTCGGGTTGAGCTTGGTCTATATTCTACTAGAAGCTCTGAAAGAATGCCACCACTAAGGAATTTGTTTTGCCCTCACTAGAAACGTTCTTTTGCTGTGGCCCATTACAGTTTCCTGTTTTGTCAAGATATTTGTGTTATACTGTTGCTTATTAACATGCAGTTGTATAGTGTCATGTTTGCTATGCCTCTTGATTTGCCATGTCATTGCCTTACATTCCCTCTTCCTTTAGATACTACGACTTCCTGCATATTAAATTTGCCCTTCTTTTTTTTTGAGTGAATTTAAATTTAGATTTGAAGATGCCTGAATGGTTTGCCGCTTCATGAACTTTTTCATGCCTCCGCCTGCAGTATGAAGGGGTGTTTCCATTTAGGATTGTCTGCACTGTCATCTATTGCAAAACAAGACACGTTTAGAGACAAACCAATCTGCTTCCCCTATTGTTACAGGTATGCCACATAGAATGATGAATAATCCAGTCAACAATGACTAATTCTGTTCTAGATAAAATAGTCCTATGAAGAATTGTGAAATTTCATTTCAGAATAGATCTACTCGGGTTATACTATGTGTTATACTCAGTAATACTTTCCAGTCCCCTGTTTACTTTTTTGTTGTGTCTTTGTCTTACTGTAATGTTAGTGGGCTGTGGCACTGTATTCAAATTCTTCACAGGTGATTTCGAACATTTACTCGACCTTGTTAAGAAAGAACACTTGAGATAAGTGTGAAACACTTACTATATTTGCCGAGCCCTGGAGAGATAATACTTATCACTACTGTTTGTATGGGTCCATAATTGTATGCATGAGGTGCCTTCTCTGTGCCCCCTCTCCCGAAATTATTCAGTAAACATGACAGAGTGGATTCCTATTTATACAGAATTTGTGCATTGGTGTTAAGCAGCACTAAATCTGGTCAAGTTTTTCACATTGGACATTATTTTACTCTATCTAAACTGTTTAAACAACAGGCAACTCGATGATCTATTGAGTACTAAGATTGCCCTTTGAGTTTAAGCTTCCTTTGCAGTGAGCACTGCTGCCCTGTTTTAACTGTCCTTGAGCAAGACCTCCAGGGGCACTGTTCTTATCTCCCCATCGAAGAGAAAAAGGGGCAAATGAAAAGTGAAATTCTCTATGAAATTAGTCAGGTGTATCACATAAAGAGCAAATCTTCAGTGCAGCTAAATAACCAGCCAGGTCAGTTTTACTTCTTTGGTCAATTGCTCTGCCTTTACGATGATGGGCCCCCCGCTCAACGGAATACTGATCACCTCAGCAGCTCTCTATTACCTGCCTCACTTGTGTGTGTCAGGCATGCAATAACACAACAGGCACTATGAGGTAAAACCACCTCACTATTTAAGATGCATCAAAATAACTCTGACATCGAAGCAATGGGAGGACATTTGGGCATGCACATGTGGAGTGTGTTGGAATCTTACTCGTTACATTTAGCCTATTGTTGCAATGCAGAGTTTAGCCTGGCACTTCAACACATTTCCACAATCCAAATGTTTCTGTCTGCCAAACATTCTTGGAGAGGTTCACAAATATTGTTTTTCTCCATAAAACAATAGCGGGTACGTGCTATGTGTATCCTAGCGGTAGATTATAGCTCTCTGTTTCTCCATGCTATTTGTTTCATTATTGATGACAGTGTGAGCATGAGTGAGGGAACAGAATGTTGGAGAGATTGAGAACCCATGAGGAGAACATCATGCAACGGGCACCACAGTGACTTCAGGGAAAAGGTCTGAGGAGAGGTTTCCTTTGACTTTGTTCAGTAAATATAACAGTTTAGTTTGATTCTGTGTTCCAGTTCTTGGTGACACATGGCAAACATGGCTGTTTACCAAATGCAGTTCTCCTCAGTCTGCACAGTCACGCTGTCCTTGTTGAGGCCGAGCTCCTGCAGCATCATCAGGCCCCCTGTGGTCAATGACGATACACTTCGGCATGTGGTCACCATTTTCCAAACCATTAATGTTTCAATCAACTTAAGCCCTCCTTGGGTTGTTTGTCTGTGTGCGTGCATGTGTGCATGCACATGTTGTTAACTGTAGAACTTTTGTTGTTGTTGATTAGTTTGGATGATTGTGATTCTGGGACTCGGGTTCCATTAGGTTTAGCAGTTTAAGATCATCTATTAATACCATCATTAGTCTCGTCAAGTTAAGTTTATTTGTATAGCCCAAAATCAGTCCTGAAGGGTTTTACAATCGTTACAATATACAACAATATACGAAATATGAAATAATACCATGATATGTTAACAGTTGTACTGTATTTGCAGTTGTAATCGTTAATAATTATCTATGAGCCCAAGTAAGTAATTGATTGTACCCCCCCCATGAAAACAACTTTCCACCTCTTGGGTGTGTGTGTGTGGGGGGGGGTGTCACAGTTAAATGAATGGAAAGCAGACAGTGTGTCTGTCTGTTTGAGCCTATTTATCTGTATATGTTTTTGTAACCGGATTTATTAAATTGAACCCCCATCGACCTGTGCCCCCTATTCCCCCCAGCCCCTCTCCACTAGCCTGTGTGTGGCACGACTGCACACACGCTTTCTCCAGCAGCAGCAGCAAAGTGGTATGCTGTGCTTCCCTGCTCTTCTCCATAGCATGGGGAGCCTGGTGTGAGATAATGACACAAATCCTTTACCAGAGCCGAGCTCCCTAATCACACCTGCTCTTCTGGAGAGCTTTCACACAGTGTTGGCAGTCTGTTAACTCCCATTGTTTCAATCAGCACCATTTTAATTGTTTGACTACTTCCTGCAATTCCATACTTTGGTTGTTTTGAAGCACCAGAACACCTTGACGTACAGAAGAGTAATCTGTGTTGTACTAGACTACACAGTGCTTTACCGAGCATGTTCAACTTTCACCTCACTTCTCTTCTTTAAACTCATCGGTAGATTGCCAGTTTTATGTTGCCCTTGTTTTCATATTCTTTTGCCTTGAATTGATCTCTCTTTCCACATCTCTTTCTCTGTTTTCCCTTTCTCTGTCTTTGTCTCTGTCTTTTTCTGGTTCTATCTGTTTCTCGACCTCTTTCCTCTCTGTCTCTGTCACTGTCTCCCTCTGCAGAGGACAGACTCTCAGCTCCTGGCCCAGTTCTACTATGCTGATGAGGAGCTGAACCAGGTTGCGACAGAGCTGGACAGTCTAGATGGCCGGAAGGACCCCCAGAGATGCACCCTGCTGGTCAACCAGTTCCGTTCCTGTCAGGTTAGTGTGGACAAGATGAACATTCATTGATACACTTATTGAAGCACAGCATGTGCCCTTTTTTTCTTTTCTTTTCTTTCTTTTTTTTTTTTTTTTTTTTTACTGCGAACATTCTGTAAATATTGGATTGTTTGATTTTGTAAATCAATTCCTTAAAACCTTAATGTTCAATAATACACAGATTTAGGCCCCGACTGGAGAAACTTTAACTGTGAAAGAGTTGTGAAAATTGAATTTTGAAACCCTGTCAGTAGTTAATACATTTGTGTTCACATTAGCCTCTCATGCATAGTCACCTGGTTAAAGTTTGGGTAGTTGTGGAGGCAGAAACGAGTCTGAAATAGCGGAGTGGTTATGGTTAGTGCCCCCCAGATTGTTTACTTGCAAACCTCTTGTATGAAACACTTTCACCGATAAGGTGAGATAAGGGAGCCTTTTATTCAAAGCTGTGAGTGGACACAGTCATCCTCCTTTGGCTGTGTTATTTAGATTAGTCATCAGATCTTACGAGAGTAGTAAACGCTCATAATCGAGATTGGTAGAAAAGCCTTTTAGGTTTAGTGGTGACTGAGAAAATTGTGTCAAGATAGTATCTTGTTTTCTTCCATTATTGATTTTTTTCTTTTTATTATTATCTGCAGAATAGGGCGGTGGCCCAGTGGTACATACTGTTGCCTCACAGCAAGAAGGTCCTGGGTTCAAACCCCTGGCCGTCCCAGGTCCTTTCTGTGTGGAGTTTTCATGATCTCCCCGTGTCTGTGTGGGTTTCCTCCGGTTGCTCTGGTTTCCTCCCATCATCAAAAAGATATGCATGTTAGGGTTAATACTCTTGCCTGTGCCCTTGACCAAAGCAATGGAAAGAAGAACTGGAGTTGGTCTCCGGGTGCTGCACCACAGCTGCTCACTGCTTCTATACAATAGGATGGATTGAATACAGAAAACAAATTTCATTGTAACTGAACAACTGTACAATGACAAAATAAAGTGGCATTCTTTCTTTTTAATATGAATAACTTGGAACTTATGGTAAAACATTTCAGGGTCACTCCCTTTTACTTAACAAAAGTTTTGCACCTCATCTGCTTTCAGTGAATACTGAACAATGGAGCCATGACTTTGAGAACCAAAGTTTGAAGGTTCAGGTTAAAACAGGAGCTGTCATTTGTGGCAGTGTACAAAGTATCAAACAGGTTCCTTTTCATGGTCAAGGCCGAGGAGCCCAAGGGATTGGGGCTATCAGTGAGTGACAACTGCCATTTTGGAAGAGCTGTGAGTAGGGTGGTGGTGGGGTCATTAGGCGGCCTGGTGTACCCCCCTCCACACACACACTCACACACACCGCCTGGAGCCCATCAGGGGCGAGGCGCTTAATAAGGTCATCACTTGATTCCCCTCTCTCTCCTCCTCCCTCCCTACCCCCTTCTGCCATCTTCTTTGATGCCTTCCCTCTTCCAAGCTGTCGCTGTTTTCTTCTTTCCTCTCTCTTGAGCTGCCTTTCTTGTTCCCTCCTTCCCACCCCTCTTTTCTCTCTTTTGCTCACTCACTCTTTTGCTCTTTTTCTTGCCTTCTTTCACTTTCCTGCCTCTGCTGAGTTTCCTCAGTCACTTCACTATCCCCCTAAATTGATGACACCATGATCTGTGTGTGTTATGCCAGCTCCAAGTCTTCTACCTGAGGGTAGAGCTTTTTCAGCAATTGTCAATTCACAATCCTGCTTGGGTTCAGTCTGTATCTTTTGGATACTTCCATCAGTCAGTGTTTTCCTTACCTTGCTACATTATGTGAACCCTGCCATTTCCTTTCCAGAAGTGTCAGTAAAGTGTTAAGCGGTGAACCTAGTTCTGTTTTACTAGTTACCTATTTGGAGATTAGCCTTTTTGATGGCCTGCCTCCTGGTGAACTTGGGACGCATTTAAGCAGCATGTTCCCTGGATGCCCCAATATATCCACAACCTTGGGGCCCTCAGTGTAGAGGGCAGATGCTCTCATGCCGAAGCTGTGCACTTGAACCTGCTACTGCTCCTATCAGCTCCCATTCATGGGTCTCTGTGGGGTGCAGTGGCAAGCTGCTCATATTATATTGGCAAGGCTTTTGTCACAGTGTGGCCTGCTGCTGAAGGAAAACGGGTATGTGTGTGTTAGAGATAGAACAGGAAAAAGCTAGACACAGAGAAAACAAGGGTAAAACATTGATGGTGAAATGCTTAAGAGACAGGTCAAAACAAGTAAATCGCACAAGGTAGGCCAATATTTTTGCCATATGCAGATGTAGTAGGTGCTATGCCAGGATCCCTCCTGCAGGATCATGGGAAACGGACAGAAGCCAAGGTTATCTCATATGTCCCCAGCCACCTCAGTGGCGGATGGCTAAGGAAGGAACACTGAAACACCTCGGGGGTTCAAGAACTGGGGCCAAGACACACGCACAGCACACAGCCACAAAAGAGTCGGTGGTTAAGCTCTCTCTCTCAATGCTTTTTAATCTTTCTGCTTGAGGCGAGCAAAGAAAGACGCAGTGCTGGGCCTGACGAGATTATGGCACAAGGAGGAGCTGCAGCTCAGTGAAAGGCTCATTGTAAGTCATTGTTACGGCTGTTGTACATGCCAACGGCACACAAGCTCTTGATTAGCTCTCACTGTGCGTGACACTGCGTTTACACCACTGGAGTTATGGGCTTTAGGTTGAGTGTTTTTATTGAGAGAAAATTGAGCTGAGAGGGCCATAATGGTCCCATTTTGAGCTTGAACTCCTCTAATTGTTTTCAATCTGCTTCCCATCAGTTTTTGTCAAGGTGCTGTAGAACTCTGGTCTTCCTGGAATAGATGGCGTGGAGTTCTCGAGTGTGGATTATTAGGTGTTGGCAGCAGATGTGACTAACCGACCTGCTTTCCCAAACAGGGCGTTCATCAGCCTGCTTTTAGTTGGCCCCTCCCTTGAAAAAAAATACTGCACTCTTTGCGTCTAGTTTATTCACTGTTTTCTCCATCATTCTCTCTGGTGTCTGCAGGACAATGTTTTGAATATTATCAATCAGATCATGGATGAATGTATCCCTGACGACCGCGCCAACAGAGACTTCTGCGTCAAGTTCCCGGAGGAGATTCGTCATGACAACCTTGCCGGGCAGCTGTGGTTTGGGGCTGAGGTAGGGTATTCCCCCCAGCATCGACTCACAATAAAAATAACCTTGCACAAATCCTGGTGTATGCACACACCAGAAAATTGTTTCGTTTTTAAAGTCTCATATGACCGCAACATACCCCATTTTGAACATGATTTTCTGAATAACTAGAAGAGTGCACTCAGTATAGTGCAGCTCTCCGCCAGGTGTATCTCCCCTTCTCTGGTGCTCGGACTTAGCAACAAACCACCCCTCTTTTCACCTAGAAGGGAAAATGCAAAGGCACTGCTTGTGTATCACCACTTCTCCAGTGCTCAGACTTAGTCTCCGAGGCGGACCCTTTCACAAATATGACCAAGTATAATATGAATCTGCACTGTTCAGAAAGAAAAGGTTTGCTATGCGACTATTTTGGTCTTACCCTTGCCATCTCTTTATTTTCATTATATGATTACGATCGCGCATGCACAACTCACATCTACGGTTGACTCAGATCAGGCAGCGACAAGAATATGCAACACTTCCTGTTTTGACTGCAACCTAGAGGAAGTTGTTCCTTCAGTTCTCCTGTGCTGAGATCAGCAGTGAATGACTCTCCTGTGCTGAGATCAGTAGTGAATGATTTGCTGACTTGCGAAATATGATCAATTTCTCATTTATTTTGAAGACTCATACACTGTCGCTGCCCGATCTAAGTCAACTCTGCACATGCATGACTCACATCTATGGTTGACTCAGATCAGGGAGCGACAGAGCAGCATTGGTCGAGCGAGCTAGAGAGTGAATGAAGAGAGGGAGTAGCGGTAGCAAGAACGAACGTTTTTCAAAGGTTTTGAATCATCGCAAACACGAGAGGTTCTTGATCATAAAGTCATAACTGTGCACAAATCATTTTAGGCTGATAGACCCATTAGTATGTGAGATTAGCTGCGGACAGATAGACACACACACATGGACACGTGACCAAACGCATTATCCCCTCCAGGCTACCTCTTGGCAGAGACAATAATTCTTGAATAATGTGGAGAGATTATATATGATGTATGGTGTACCTTTGTAGTGTTTGGCCGCTGGCTCCATCATCATGAATAGGGAGATAGAGAGCATGGCCATGAGACCTCTGGCTAAGGACCTGACACGTAGCCTGGAGGAGGTGCGCAACATCACCAGAGACCAGGCGCTGAGAGACCTCAACTTCTACACGGACCGCATGAAAGATGCCTTGCGCCACTTTGACAGCCTTTTTGCTGAATTTGAGCTCAGGTAACACCGGGCAAGAGGTTGGCAGATATCAAACTGTTACATTTGACTTTCATGTATTTTTAAATCCGCAAATGTATCATCCTCTCTCAGTACTTTTTGTTAGAAGGTTTTCCAACACCATTTGACAAATCTGTCAATGTATTTCTACTCTACTTCCTTCCTCTCCTTCCATTGCCAGTTATGTGTCAGCCATGGTGCCTGTGAAGTCTCCCAAAGAATACTACGTTCAGCAAGAGGTGATTGTGCTCTTTTGTGAGACTGTGGAGAGGTGAGTTCAAAGAGGGACACACTATCTTGCTAAGCGAGAAAAGCCTATTGAATGCTGCTGATTTGAACTGATAGAACAACGAATTATTTTACCACGGCCTAAATATAGAAGTTATTTTGAAAAAAATGCAGTGACCCCCCCCCCCCAACTGTCATTTGCTGCTGTGCTTTTGTCTTAGGGCCCTGAAGCTGGGCTATCTCACGCAAGACATGATTGATGACTATGAACCCGCACTGATGTTTACAATTCCCAGACTAGCTATTGTGTGGTAAGTGTTGCGCTCCTGCGCTACTGTCTCTCACTCCCCCACCACACCCCACTTATACACCAACAGATTTTTAAACACGTCTTTCCTTTCCCTCTTCTTATTGTTCTACTTTTTTTTAAAGCGGTCTGGTTGTGTACTCGGAAGGTCCTCTCAACCTTGATCGAAAGTCAGAGGATATGTCAGAGCTCTTCCGACCCTTCCGCACTTTACTGAAGAAAATCAGGTGAAGCCCATGAGCAATAAACGTGGATCAGATAGCCTTACTGAACACAAATCTCTCTTCACGTTGCCTGTGTTATCTAAAGGCAGTTCTTTGATGTCTTTTCAGAGACCTCTTGCAGACCCTGACTGAAGAGGAGTTGTTGATGTTGGAGAGAAGCCTTTGTATTTCTCAGGACGGAGACATGCCCCCAGTTCCAGGACTAGCCACAAGCACTGTACCCACACCAGCACCGGTGCCAGAGCACCGTGCATCTGGCAGCCCCACCAGTGACTCTCCGACGAAGGATCATGAGGGGGAGCAGGAGCAGCTTGCACTCTTTGTATCTCCCAGCCAGGGGGAGGAGTTGAAGGAAGTGGAAAAGACCTGGGAAGAGGTAGAGACAGAGAGGGGGGAGGAGGAGGAGGTGGAGGAGGAGGGCCTGTTATGTGAGGAGGCGGAGGAAGCTGAACTGGCCTGCTCTATGCAGTACGATGAGGAGGAGCTGGAGCAGCTCAATATGATGGTGCATCGTGTGGGAGACGAGATGTCCACTCTGCTCTCCCCTCCCAGCCAAGGTAACTCCCCAGCCCACCTCCCTCCTAGAGGAGAGGCAGGAGGCTCCAGTGAAGCATCCAGTACTGAGGCCTCCCCCCGCAGGCTCCTGGGTCGGAGGGGCAGGACAGGTATCTACGTAGAGGAGGAGGACAGGGTCTTCTTCATGGAGGACTTGGACCCAGCAGGTGACGGCATTGCTGGCATCGCAAAACAGGCTTGTAGCCATCTGGGCTCACTTTCCAAAACCTCAGAATCTGCTTGTCCTGTGCAGCACACACCAGGCTCTCTGTCAGACTCAGCCAGGAACGGATGGCCTTCTGAGGCAGAGGAGCAATGCCCACAACCATGTGGCCAAAACCCACCATGTCCCGATGCCAAACGCCTTCCATGCACCACTGCCCCAGGTTCAGAACCTCTGCCTTACACCAACGGCTGGGAAGTGGGTTTGGAGGGAACCACCTCTGAGACCGCCGAGGTCATTGCCCACCGCATGGGTGGGATGAAGTTGTCTGCCACAGTCATCTTCAACCCTCGCTCCCCCAGCCTAACTGAGTTAGCTGTTGACAAGCTGCTGCTGCCAAGACCCACTTCCTCTGAGACTGAGCCCTGTGGCCCCCTGGTGGCCACTCACTGCCTACTCAACTCCTGCGTGTGCTGTGGCAGTTGTGAGGACAGTCAGGATGATGCTGTCACCACAGAGAGCACTGGGCTGGGGCTGGGCCTCGCCCTGGGATTGGATAAACACTGCAAGGCCCCACCTCCCAGTGCCATCATCCAATCCTCTACTTGCCATCTTGCCCTCCCAGGTCAGGAGGTTCACAGTAAAGGCGAGCCCTCCAAGCTGACTGCTCTTTCCTCCCGCTGCTCCTCAGAACCACTGCTGGAAGAGGAGGGGACCCAGCTCTGTGAGAAATGCCTGGGGGTAGCCCCAGGGCCTGCGCACCATTCTCATGACAGCAGCTCCAGTGGAGAAGGTGAAACTCCTGTTTGCCAGCACCAGTTTGAGACTGGGAGGAGGCAGCATGCGAATGGAGGCCAAGAGAGGGACAAGGAGAGGAATAGTGATAAGACAGGAAATAAAGACTTAGAGAGGGACACCAGGGATGATGGCAGAAAGAGCTCCAGGTAAACTGTCATGTCTAAGGGCTCTCTTAACCAAAAAGGGCCATCTTACGCACTGTTTTCTTTATGTTTGGGTGATTGATTGTCAGGTTTTCTTTGGTGGATTGTTATATTCAGTACTCTTTTATATCGGCCTTGCGTCAAAGAAAATATGTTTCATGTTTGATTTCAACATGTTTCATCATTCACTTTTAAGTGTTTCTGTTGCCTTCATGCTATGATCATTTGCAGTTTACCCTCTGGTGTCTATTTTCGGTGATTTAATTTTGACATTGCATATTTGTTTTCATTTTTGTACATTAATTCTTTTATTTTTTATTTTTTGTTTCTAGTTTTCAGAACTCTCCACTCAGCTCTGTTTCAAGTAGTGACTGTGAGAGTGTGTCTGTCACCACATGTAGTCTGTCAAGCAGTGCTTATACTCCCAGGTAACTTTTTGTTCATGCCGATGTACAAGTCTTGATGTTTGTTTGTGTATTTGATAATTACTTTATACTCTGGGTTTCACAATTACTTGATATATTTCTTTGAATGCACAGAAAAAGGGAATGCTGTTTGAGTATGAGTGCTGTGTGTTAGTGTATCCTTTTTTCAGGGATTCTTGACTGATGTGTCAGTCACTCCCTTGTGGGCTACAGGTGACATCAGTCTTTTACCTCCTGTCATAGACTACTGATTTAAATGATAGATACCAATGGATTGGTCTGCGAGTACTAGGGCTGTCGGTCTTCCCATATAATCATATTCGAATTTCTATGCATTATTATTTTTAACATTCGAATTTTTTAAAACTCTAATTTAGCCTATTACAGGCTTATGTCAGTGTCTACATTATCAGAATGTGGTTATTAAGTACATTCTGTCCACTAGAGGGCATTCCAACCACTCAAAACGTCTAGAAAGACGAATGAACTCTCAGAAAGTCCAGGTTTGAATAAAAGCTATTTATCAACTTTCTCAAGGCTAAGAAAAACTCCTACCCCCCCAGATATTTAGGAGACCTCGAGAGGTGTCCTAAGTGGAGAATGAGACTGAGGAGACAAATTTCACTTCTCAAATGGTCAGGAGTGGTGATCTCCGTTGTGTCCTGTCTTTCTGCTATTTCTGTGATAGTGACATTAATGGTGCTGTGCGCGTTTAATGATATTGTGATTCAGACTCAAACTTTATTGTTCATGACACGTCAAAAGCATTTCATATATGTAGGCAGGTGAGAAGAGCGAGATTTGCTAACGTTAGCCAACACATTTATATATATTTTTTAAAAAGGTTTTTTTACACATTCGAATGGCAATTCTAGCATTCGAATAGTATTAATATTTTTAATATTCGAAATATATTTGAATATATAAATTCGTTCCAACAGCCCTAGCGAATACATTGAGTAAGGGATACCAAATGATCTCTGCCGATTTACCTGGCACATTACAAATGTGTATGGCCCTGTTTGACAACTGTAGTTCGTTATACACGCTCACTCCACAATACAATGTGCTGCCTAAAGAAGGGATCAGTTGACAAGCAAACTACATCAGGCAGCTTTGTTTCTAGCTGGCAGAGCATACAAACCACGTGAATATTGAAGTTAGGTTTTCATATGCAATTGTTTTTCGATAGTTTCTCATGGAGTTGTTAATGTTCCTAGGACAGTTCTTTTTTTTTGCACGACTTTTGATTGGAGCACTTTCACTAATTGGCTAGTTAATCCCACTTCATTACTGTGAAAAAAGGCCTAGAGGACAGCATGTCAAGCACGGCAGCATATATCTTTATAAATCTGGCCTATTAAAAGCAGTCACAGCAGCATCCGCCCCCCTCATCTCCCTGCTGCACCATTAAACGCGATCTTATTGAGGTTGAGACTCATGGAGGTAATCCTACTGCCTGAGCTAAACCTGCTGCAGCTATTGTGTTTCTTTTTGAGATTGAAATCTACCATGGTCACAACATAGTGTGCTGTTCAGAATGAAAACATGATCGTTTTTCGCCTTCCTTCCTCTGTCTCTCTTGCTTTATATCCAATATTCCCTTCTCTCTCTCCTCTTCCCTCTAGCCCTGTAAGCAGTCTGACCACCAGCTCAGGGGGGATGTCAGAGGATCTGGACCATCAGGAGATCCAGCGAGCCTTGCAAGCTGCCAAGATTGCCGCCAGGAACAAGATCCGATCCCGCTTCCACAGCAGTAGTGACCTCATCCATCGTCTCTTTGTTTGCATATCGGGTAAAAGTCTCACTCTCTTTACCTCTCCTTCCGTCTGTCTTTTTCCCTTATGCTGTACTGCTGAGATCCCTCATTTGCTTCCTGTGACACAGGTGTTGCTGACCAGCTGCAGACGAATTATGCGAGTGATCTTCGCAGTATCCTCAAGACGCTGTTTGAAGTCATGGCAACCAAATCTGAACAGGGGGACAACGACAAGCAGAAGAAAGGTGGGAGAATAAAAAAAACAAAAACGGTTCCTTGTGTGGGTTTCTCTTTGATATATCTTTGTTATGGTGTCATGAGTTCTGCGTGGTTCAGCTCTGGAGCCGCGAACCTGCCTGCAGCTTTAATGGAATCACCTACAACTGAACCCATGGCTGGCAAACGGGTGTCAGCAAATCGATGACCCGCTATTTCAAACACACGTTTTAAAAAAAATGCTTAGAATTTTTTTTTTACCCTACTCATAAATGTAGCCTGTTTTGAAGGCTTACATAAGCTGTAGACTATAGACCTAGACTACCAGATTGGATATTTGCTGAGTATTTGGGCATATTGTTGAAACAGAAAAACTATCTAGGCTTACTCTGTGTGTATATGTGTGTATGTGTGCACGCGTGCATGCATGTTTTTTTTTTCCGTAGGCTACAAAATGAAGAAGACTTGGAAGAATCATTGATGAAAACCACTTATCACTTGTTGCTGTAAACTTCTGACATCTACTACAGTCACAACATAGTGTGCTGTTCAGAATGAAAACATGATCTCTTTCTCTCGCTTTCTCTCTCTCATCTAAAGCAATTTAACTGCAAATCCATTTTGCCAGTTGCAAAATTTGGCTGAACCCTGAGCGTATTGTGGTCCTGTGGATTATTGTGTTACCGCCGAAAAAATGGAAAAGGTATCTTGCGCACATGTGTTGTGCATGCATAGGCTGCTTAGGCAGGTGTAGACAGGTCAGGATAAATTATCTGAATGAAAACATCTTAGGTAGATTAGGAATAGTAATTCATATTGATAATATAAAAACATGTTTCTTTGGATAAATCTGACCCCCGCCCTGCAGCTTCACCAACAAGATGTTTATCGACCGGAAGCTACAGGTGCCACGCGTAAAACCAAAGGTCCTGCAAACTTTGAATCAACCCACACATCACTAGGTGTCCCCTGTAAATTTCTCCACCACTAAATCATACCTCCTCTCCCATAGTTTTCTATTCTCCTCACTCTAATGTTTTCTTCCCAAAGATCTTCCCTCTTGTAAGGTTCAAGGGCCAGAGGAAGACAATTGGACCTCTCTGGCTCTCGTCCTTGCACTGCAAAACATGGCTTCTAATTTTCATTCTGGATAAAGGATGTCAGCCAGATGTAAAACATTTTAGAGTGATTCTTATTTTGTGTCAGGGATGTTGACACAAATCCTGCCATGTAATATTGCATTGGCCTCTCCCTCTTCTCTGGTGTGCAGCAGCACCTGGTCTGCGTAGTGCTGTGCTGGAGGACTGCGCCCTTTGTCAGGAGACCATTTCCTCCTCCGAACTGGCAGCCAAAGCTCGGGAGGGACAGTTTGAGGGTCAGGAAATCTCAAACACACACACCCGGCATTAACACTTGTGCATAGAATTCAATTCAGTTGGTAGCACATATTTTCTGTTGTTTCAGTCAGTGCCCTACATACTGATATTTAGTGGTCTGCCTGTCATTAACGGTGTCCTGTTCTCTCCATGCAGACCCTCCAGACTGGGTGCCTGATGAAGCTTGTAGTTCCTGCATCGCCTGCAAGGCCCCGTTCACAGTTATCCGCAGGAAGCATCACTGTAGAAGCTGTGGAAAGGTGTGCTATTTTTCTGTGCAAGGAGACCCAAGAGAACTCCCCTATGGCCAAGTCAAAACAGCTATCAGTTTAAATTGACAGATTCAGAGAATTCAGAGTAATTTTTCTCCACATTATTTTACCCAACCGAAATGTTGGCAAAGGGGATAAGGTGGGTGACTATAGGTGTAATATTGTTGTGTCCTCACAGATTGTTTGGTAGGATAAGGCCACTGACTCTTACAAATAGCACGTTAAAGTTTTGGTAAACCAGCTCTATCCTCCTCAGTCTGCCTCTATCAACACTAATCAGAAAAAAACACACCCACAATACTTGGCATCTCGTCTTGGGTTCGAATCTAGTTCAGAACACTACACGCTGTGATTTAAGCCTCATCATTAGTCTCAACAATAGAAGGCTAATGGGACGGCTGGTTTGAAAAGGTCCATTCAGCAGTTTCGAAACCAAACTCCACGAAGTCATAGACTAAAGAGATGACTGACCCTTCTGGTTGGACGATCGTCTAGCTTTCTAAAATATTACACATCACCATCACTATAAATATTTGTTGATGTATTATAAACACATTGTCACAGTTGTGTGTATTAACTGTCATTCCAGATCTTCTGCTCTCGCTGCTCATCCCACTCTGCTCCATTGCCCCGCTACGGCCAAGTGAAGCCAGTCAGAGTGTGCACACACTGCTACATGTTTCACGTCACGCCCTTCTACAGTGACAAGACCAGCATCTGACCCCAGACAAGCACCAAAAGCACACGATCCGCCTCAGCATGAGCAGATTGCAAAGTACAGATTCAAGCTGTGTATGTACAAAGCAAAACGTCAAACTGCTCCGTTAGCCCTCGATACGGCCGTCCTCGTTGCCCTGTTTAGCAAGGCCTGGGGAATGAGGCCATGGTGGATGAGAGACAGGAGAAGACGGTTTGCACAGGCACACGAATCACTAGACCCTTCCTGTTGTTGATGCTGCTGCCTAAAAGGGAACTGAAGGGTCTGATATTTGTGGGTCCTTCCCCAACCCTACCATGCCACATCCCTCTCCCCCTGCTCACAAATAATTCACTCATGCCTGTCTGCTTACAGCGGCAGAAAATGAGGGCGACAACTAACACGCAATAACAAATTTTGAACCGGCGTTTTGCAACAGTCTTCAACAGCAGTGTGCAGCACAAAATAGGGAGAGCAGGCCACACTGATGGATCATTTGCTTAGTTGCCTCTGGCATATACGAAGGGCCATGCAACGTTTTTTGCTAAGCTTTAGCGGGCTTCCAACATTTGTGCCAGAGCTCCCACGGGACTCAGATTACTCAAAAGAATGTAAGTCATGATAACTATGTAAATAAGGATTATTCCGTCAATAATAACCACACTTCACTGTTGACACTTAAGGGTGGAAACTGTACGGGAGTAGAAAACTTAAAGCAAAAACAACATACAGTTTTTATCATGAGTTTCTTTTATGCTTTTACTGGCAATGAATGTGTAATACTGTATCATTTCATGAAATGGGTTGTTGATTCTACCAAGATTGACAGATAGCCTTTTAACAATGATTATGGGCTGTGCCCGTCGCTTTAACAATAGCACCATGGCATGTTTTAGTAATTTTCTCTGGCGACTTCTCTGCATAGTGACATGGATATAAGGGATTCTGTTAGTTGTCACTTTCAGTTCTTGGAGGCCCCCTACTGGAGAGTTGAGCTCTCTTTCCTCCATGTTCACTGATCAGCATCATAACATGCACAGTATGGTTGGAACCTGAGGCCTTCTCAAGTGCTGCCCTAAAGACTTAAGGCCAACTATAGCTTGTCGTTTTTCTCTTTCTCCTAATTGTGGGTGTGCAATACTGGGACTACTAATTACAACAGTCCAGCACATTTTAGTGGAAACAAACCTGTGGTATTTAAATTGTAGATAAAGGCCAACGACTCCTGAAAAGCAAACCTGTGCTGATTTGTGTTTACAACAAAAAAAAATCCATCTTTGTGGTTCTGGTGGTACTTCAGTCTGGAAGGACTACTTTGTTCCCCTAACTGAATTTGTTTGCACCCAACTACCTTTGTCATTGACTCTGCTTCCACTTTAATGAACTCATTCAAAGTATCTTCCATCTCTCCTTCAGCCACTATGTTACAATTGGTCCATCTGAATGAGCTGAAATGACCAACCTGCAAATATGGACCTTCAAGCTTCAAGGGTATAATATTACAATATGTCCATTCTGCTCTGACTCAAAGCAATTTCTCAGGCATTACATTGTTCATGTCACTTACTACTATTACAATACTTTTATTTTCATTAAAGAACATAACGCTCTTGAAAAGGTATGATTTTTTTTCTTTTATAAAGAACAAAGAAATGATGTATGAAGCTATAACTACTTTTCTGTAAAGAAGGAATCATGCGGTAATTATCGGGCAGGATATCCTGTTATTTCAGAGCTTGGTCTTATTTTGTAAAAGAGCTAGTACATTTCAATGATAAGCGCTGTGTAACATACTTGAAAAACAAATAATGTTATCTAGTTTTAAATGCTATGTATATCAAAATAAATTAACTTCCTGTTTCGGAAAAATTGTCTGACATCCTGATGCATTTTTTTTTAAGGGGAGTATTGCTTAAATTTAGTCTTAATATTTGCTCTTGTGCTCTCGGTTGATCAGAAAACAGTTCCTTTTGTGCCTCTTTTGTGTAGTTTTTCCCTCACCTGCAGTTTGTGAAGTCATTATAATGTATTACTCAAAGAGTGATGTGATTCAGAGATCACAGCCTATTATATGATAGACTGTAGACATTTGAGTCTAAATGCTAAGTGACCTGCATGTCCACTACCATCAAATAAAAGCTCCAGACTTAATATAGGCCCGACATAACAGATTACAGTCTTGGTCCTCCTATCTGGAGATGCACTTGCTTATTCATGTTCAACACTGCTTGGATTGTTGCTCCCCATGGGGAAAGCACATGATAGCCGTTAAACTGATTTGTGTCCTTCCTTGAGCGACACATGAAAAGAAGACTGAATTTGATGACGTATGGCAATGGTTCACTACATTAATCCCATAAAGTTGAATCAGTTCATCGGGACACAAAGGTTAGTGGGAGAATTTATTACTCATCTAAGTGACTTCGTCAGTTGGTCTTGTGTCCAGATGAACTGATTTAACTTTCTGGAATTTCTATACCTGGGTTATTGAGCATGCATCAAGACATTCACTACATTAACATTAGCATTGGGTTTAAGTACAGCAAAGTTGCTGATTCAAAAGCCTGGGGGCCTTTCGTGGAGTGTGTGCCAGCGTTCACTCCACCGCTGAATGGGCAGCAATAGCTACCAAGCTATGTTTAACTGAATTTATGGGCTCAGTGGGGAGTTTACAGCTACATAATCTAAATGCAGATCCAGAAGTTTTCCACACATCTAAAAAAGAAAAATTCAAGGGAACTGCTGCTCAGTGGCGCCTTCAGAAAATTTTAAATTGGGTGGCTAAAGAGGGGCCAGTGATATTCGGAGGGTGGCCTCAAACTGTCCTTAAATTTTGGAGTATATTCTGCACAATACAATTGACCTTTTGCAAAGTCCCGCCCCCTGAGTTATGGTTGCTATGCCCGTCAAGCTTTTCAGAACCATTAGGGGAGTAGCCGGAAAACGCCAAAACATGAAGGTAGAAATCGGCGCATTACCAGAGAAAATAAGTGGTGTATTTTGGAGTAATTCATCCTTAATATCATCCCGTGCAAGGCAGAAGGGATTACAGTATGCAGTGGAGGGATACATTCAGAATATTAGAATTAACACCGAGAGGGACACGACTGTAATTGAGGGTAAAGCTTACTGGTCGCAATCAAAGAATGAGAAACCCCATCAGTTAATTCTGAAACACACCAAAAATAAAATTGTGGACTATTCATGCTCTTGAACCGCAGGGTAAATTAAATATTTCAGCTATTATTGAACTTTTTCATAATCCTTTGTCATCCATTGCATGAAAATCTGCAATGCCACACTTACTTAAATTAAGGCACTGTTCAATGAATGAATGAATTAATAACAATGAAGTTGAACAGGTGTTGTGCCCCTGAAAAAGGGGTGAAATGATCACTAAAGTGATAAGGCGGGTGCTTCCTCGATGAGTATTTTATTGGAATGAGGAAATCACCACGAATTCCCCTTGGTAGTGGGTGGAGACAGAAGCAATCGATCTCAGACTACCAGATCAAGACCACTCTGTGGATCACAGTTAAACATCATTACCGCTCAAATTGCACAACAGAACAAAGCAAGCAATGAACACGAACCTACTATATTGCTAATTTGCAACAGACCGTGTTATTTTATTTTTCACAATCTCTCGTGAACTTGACTGATAATCTTCTGCGAGCTGGGCCTCAAACAAAGGTCAAGGGTCACAGTCCATGTCTGGTGACTAGCCACTGCATAAACAGTCAATGAGCTGTCTTTTGACAGTCTATTACTCCTTAAACAGTCTGCAGATTGTCCATGAAAGTCTATAGGAACAGTCCATAAATTGTCAAGCAGTCTGAGAATTGTCCAGGGCACTAGTCAATGTCACCAGTCCATGAATTTGTCCATGGCAATGGTCTGTATTAACAGTCTCTGAATTGTCCATGGATTTAGTCAATCATGTCAAGTCTGTCCATACATGAAGGGGGGCTGGAAGTAGTATGGCTGTAAGGGCGGCAGCCATGGGACCAGTCCTGGCGCAGGGTAGACAGGTAACAACTAAGGTGCTGATTGGACACTGTAGCAGGAAGGGATGCCAAGCTGATCATAGGTCGTACGTCTTGGTGGGTGTCTCTCTCTTTGTGGTCGCTGGTAGGGCGGATTCTCAGGTTCAGCAGCAGTACTTGAGGAAGAGGCATGTGGTGAGTGCTCATCAAGCAAATTCCCAGCAGGTAAGTCTACTTCATCGCCTTCCAGGTTTTCAGTGGGCACATTGAACTCCTCCAGCTGATCTCCTTCAAGAGGCTGTGCTTGTGGCGCAACCGGAGTTGGCATTTCAACTTTCTCCTCCACTGGTGGGTGTCTGTGTTCAAGCTCCATATCTGATTCACCAGATGTCTCATTTATTTCTGCTGACACTGTGGGGGCCCGGAGTGGCTCATAATGAAGTTCATACTCGTCCCCACTGTCCTCATCAGGCTCCTGAGTTTGAGATGCAGGCTGGTGTCTCTTTTTCCGTTTCCTTTTGTCGTTTTTAGCAGACTCTGGTTGTGTCTCAAAAGGTAAGTGATCACAGGCATTAGTAAGTTTCTGTGCAGAACTCTGGAGCATCCCTTACCCATTTCAGGTCTCACTTCATAAATTGGCAGTTCAGACCCCATTTGTCTCACTACTGTGTGAACTGTATCCTACCAATAGTTCCGGAGTTTATCTGGTCCTCCTCTGGGTGTCAAGTATTTAATCAAGACATGCTCACCAGGCTGCAGGCTTTGTTTCATTGTGCTTTTTACTCCTTTCAGCAGCCTTTCGAGCACTTTGGTTGGCAATGGCATACGCTTCCTCCATACCTTGTTTCCATTTCTCTCGCTGGTCACTGGAACCTGACTCCATGTGTAGCCCAAAAAGAACATCGACCAGAAGCCTGGGTGATCTGCCGTACAGGAGGTAGAATGGCGAGTAGCCTGTCACTTCACAATGTGTACAGTCGTAGGCATACACCAGCTTATTCAGGGACTCCTTCCAGTTTGATTTCTGGGTCTATAGTAGGTGAGTAGACCCATCATTTTTCTGAGTTGGCCCACAGTCTGAGGTCTGATGTCTTTTAGCGCTCTAACAGCTTTGAAGTCAGCTGGATCAACTCTACTGCCCTCTGCAGAGACTATTCTGCCCATATAGTGGACCTCAGACTTAAATAGATCACACTTACTTGGCTTGAGTTTGTTGAAATAGCACGGTCGTGTCTTTAAAAGGCTGTGGAGCTACATGACAGTTAATCTGCATGACACTGTGTTTTGAAATTACAACCCCTTCTTTCTTTGTTTTTACTGCATACTCATCTTCTTGCTCTGCACTAACAGCCTGTATAAAAGCTCTCGCCTTGTTTCTTTTAAGACTTGGGAAAACTTTCCTCCCTGTGCTATAGAGTTTAGTCTTTTCGGTCTTTGTCAGGATGTGCTCAATCACATTAAAGCCTATGATGGGATGAGACAGGTGCCAGCCTTTCATGACCAGCAATGGAATGATCAGTTCTTCTGCTTGGTCAGTTTCAGAGGCGAGCCGGAAAGTTGTTTCAATCCATCCCGAATACAGCATTTCAGTTCCATTTGTGGCAGTCAACGTCAAATCATGAGGTGAGTCGAGGATCTCTGAAACATCTCTCAGCCTTGTAGTTGGTAAGTATTCTTCCTTCCATCGATTATTGATACCTGAGACCCTGTGTCCCATAGAGCTTGCTGTTGATGGCCATTCAGATAAGATCCAATAAGGCACTGTCTGCCAACTAGCGAAGTGACTTTGTGGAGGTGGCCAACTCGAGCTAGGGGGGGCAGTCAAGTGCATTTTTTCTTGTGTTCAGTCCAATTTTGTTGTTGACATGGTTTTGAACAATACAGTGTCTCTTTACAAGATGAGCATTGTTTCAGTTTGTCAGGTGAGTCTACAATGCCACAATTTGCACATTTCTGGCACTCTTTGCTAGTTACAGTTAGCACCTGTCCTGTGGTGGTAACCATTCCATGTTTATAGGAGCCCCTCTAGGCAGTTTGATTCCTCTGATTTTGCATCCGGCTTGGAAATGTTCTCCACTTCCACATCGGTAACAGTGCATGCAGTGTTCATTCACTCCTGTCTGCTGGCAGACAAAACATCTCTGTGGAACCCGGACAGGGCGGTTGGTGTACTGATTAGGTCCATATTGAAGTCACATTGGAGCAGGTGCTTGAGGCTGACTGTAGCTGCTGTTATATTGTTGTGGTAACACAGGTGGCTGAGGGTCTCTATCTGACCTAACTGTAGGTGGAGTATAGGGCTGTGGCTGGTACCTCATCTGCTATAGAGTGTCTTTAATCTGAGCTATCGCTGCATTGAGACCTTTTAAAGAAGCTACACCTACCTTAAGTTCTTGTAGCTCTGTTAGCAGTTCAGGGGGGACCATTGTTTTGGCTTCCTTCACAGTGCACTTAGCAGGTAAACTTTCTTCTGACTGCACTAGACTTACACTTGTGGCTGACTGTGCGGTGCTATGCTTCTTTTTGTTTTTGTTTTTTGTTTTGGTCTCAGTAGCACAGGCGATGTTTAACCTGTCTAACAAAAGCTCATCTGAGGTTTCAGGATCCTGTAGGAGGGGCTGCATGTCTATTCTGATACTATCATTCTGGATACCGCTAAGTAATGTCTGTAAACACATACTCTGAACAAAAGCTGGGTCGTACTTAAGCCCTGACTCTGACTCTTGGGATGTAAACAGTACTTTCTGCCTCAAATCTAAAACTCGCATGAAGAAACTCTGAGGGGTTTACTTGCTGTTCTGTGCTTCAGAAGCTAGCTGCTTGTAGAGCTCTGTGGTGTTCTTTTCTTGAAAGTGGGAGCGCAGGATGCGTCAGAGCGTGGGGAGAGTCAGGAGCGATTTTCCTACCAAGTAGCTGCGTAGCGGCGAACCTGGCATCCATCAGTCCATTTTCTGAACCGCTTATCCTGCTCTCAGGGTCACGGGGATGCTGGTGCCTATCCCAGCAGTCATTGGGTGGCAGGCGGGGAGACACCCTGGACAGGCCGCCAGACTATCACACAAGGCCAACATACACACCGACACCCACACACATTCATACCTAGGGACAATTTAGTATGGCCGGTTCACCTGACCTACATGTCTTTGGACTGACCGTGGGAGGAAACTGGAGCCCCCGCAGGAAACCAACGCAGACACGGGGAGAACATGGAAACTCCACACAGGACGATCCGGGACGACCCCCAAGGTTGGACTACCCCGGGGCTCGAACCCAGGACCTTCTTACTGTGAGGCAACTGCGCTAACTGCGCCACTGTGCGAACCCGGCAATATTGCTCTAATTACAGCATCTACTATCTCTACTTCGGGATAACCTCTGTTTAGTCCATTCTCAATCTGATGAGCAAGGCTGAAAAATGTCAATCTATCTCTCTGGCCTGGTTCGCCTATTTGACCCGAGATTTTTAAATCTTTGCGCCAACATGGGCTTGGCTGCTGTGGCTGAGCACTGAATGAGGGCTGCATGTTGACTTGTGGGCTAAAGGTAGGTTGGGACTGAAGCTGAGACTTCACAGTTCTTTGTTCCTCAATTTCTCTCTATGTCCCTGTCCTTTCCACTTTTCCTCAGTTTGTGCTGCTCAATTACTTGTGCCAGTGGTCAAATCTGCAATGTTGTCTTTCAGTAGCAACAATGCTGCCATGCCTCCATCTTCTAACTCCGTTGCTTCTTCTCTTTCAAGGTATTTCATCACAAGAATCACTAGTGATGTACGAGACTTTCCTTCAGCATCAGCTCTTTGATCACCTGATATGTTAACGAAATCACAAACTCCAAGCAAATTGTCTCTAGTCAGGGTATGTAACTCTACTGTTACCTCTTCCTGTAGTTTCTCTAGGGCTGTCATCATGTTGACAGGACAGTAGGAACCTTTACTGTGCAGGAGTTGTCTCTGAACTGAATGGCCTTCAATTTACCCGATGACCTCTGGCTGGTCTCAGGTAACGTGTACTCAGCCACCAGCTTCCAGCTCCCCTTGAACAGCAACAACTTCCTCACTGCAGCCTGCCTGGGTTGTATTGTGAGGGGGTTTAGCTGCCTCAGAATTCGACCACCAGGCTGTGGGGACCGGACATCTGAAGAGCGAAACCCAGCAGTGCCACCAAAATTTTACGCCCCTGAAAAAGGGGTGAAATGATCACTAAAGTGGTAAGACGGGTGCTTCATTGATGAGTATTTTATTGGAATGAGGAAATCACCGCGAATAGTGGGTAGAGACAGAAGCAATTGATCTCAGACTACTAGATCAAGCTCACTCTGTGGATCACAGTTAAACACCATTACCGCTCAAATTGCACAGCAGAACAAAGCAAGCAATGAACATAAACCTACTATACTGCTAATTTGCAACAGACCGTGAACGCGCCGTTCATCCCTCCAATTCACCCTGTAAAGTTCAAAGTTTTGACCCTGTGGCAAGCCTCGTGCCACGGGAGGATTTTGAGATGGAGGGACAGACACGGGTTAGGCGATTTAAAACATGAGTTTCATTCATAAGATGTACTTTATTAATCCCCGTGGGGAAATTCAGAATCAGTATTATTTTTATTGGCCATGTAGGTTGCACTACATGGAATCTGACTCCGGTTTCGTGGCTCTCAGCGCACTTAATATAGAATAACAACACTACAACACAACAATCTTCCGATATATACATACACAAAGACTGACTTATAGAAATAAGAGGTGATAAAGTGCAATGGTACAGAGAATATATCAGAAATTCATCCTCAGCATTTAACCCATCCCAACACACACTGTAACAGACTTCTGTAACACACTGAGTTTAGAGACTATATGGAGAGTCAAGAACCCTGAAAAATTACAGTACTCTTGGCTTAAACCAGATAGAACATGTAAATCTAGAATTGATTATTGGTTACTTTCTCATAAATTATCAAAATTTGGCTCTGATTTAATAATGGATAGTGCCCCTTTAACAGACCAGTCTAATACACTTGGAACTGAAGCCAGCTAATACTAACAGAAACAACAAAGGTTTTTTGGAAATTAAACTTAAATCTATTGAAAGGTGAAGGTTACTGTCAGAAAATCAGAGCCATGCTGGAGGAGTCTCAAAATGACCCTGAAATTCAACCATATGTAAATAAATGGGAATTCTTTAAGTATACGGTCAGAAAATATAAATGGAATTCATTTTCTTGATGAAAGGTGTTCAAACAAATTCACTCGGCATATTCTAACAAACGATCTATACCCTGCTCAGTCTTATAGAAATTATATTTTAAACATTTTTGACCAACCAACAGTATCCAAATTGAGAACCAAATTCTTCAAATACCCAGTTCCACCCAAAACAACAGAAATTATCTACAAAATAATGAATGATTTCTATCCTTCCAATTAATTTTTAAGGTCAAGATTTGGATTTGAGAACAATGAATGTGTTTTCTGTAATGGTGCTATTGAAACAACAGAGCATCTCTTTGTTTCATGCCCTCATACCCAATTGTTCTGGAAACAGTTTATGGAATGGTTAAGTAGAAAAACCACAACAATGCATATTATAAATCATAATAGTATTATTTTTGGTGTGTTATTAGAAGATAAAAAAATTGGACCTGCTGATCAATGTTTTACTTATTTTAGCCAAATTTTTTATTCATAAGGCTAAATTTATTAAGACTCCACCCATCTTCATGTGCTACTATAATGAAACTCAACTCAAAATTAAGTCCCTGCAATTAATGAAATCAAAATGTAACAAAAGATCTGATTACTAGAAAATGATCTGACCAACGTAATAGCTTAAGAACTAACAATCGTTTAGTCAATCCTTATTTATGATTTAGTTATTTTATTGTTATTTTACATTTTATTCTGCTTAATTGATTTATTTATGGTTATTTTGTTTTATTCTGCGTAATTGATTAATTTTATGCCTTTTTGTATAGTTTGTGTACATGTTTTATATCTCTTGCTCATTGTTTTCTAGAGGATGAAAAGTTTTCAATTGTAATGTTTGCCTTATTGTTGTAAATGTCTACTACTACTTTCCACTGCTTCCGTTAGGAGTCGCCACAGCGGATCATCCATTTCCATTTCTTCCTGTCTTCTGCGTCTTCCTCTGTCACACCAGCCACCTGCATGTCTTCCCTCACCACATCCATAAACCTCCACTTTGGCCTTCCTCTTTTCCTCTTCCCTGGCAGCTCCATATTCAGTATCCTTCTCCCAGTATACCCAGTATCTCTCCTCCACACATGTCCAAGCCATCTCAATCTTGCCTCTCTTGCTTGGTCTCCAAACCGTCCAACTTGAGCGGTCCCTCTAATATAAGCGTTCCTAAACCTGTCCTTCTTCGTTACACCCAGTGAAAATCTTAGCATCTTCAACTCTGCCACCTCCAGCTCCGCCTCCTGTCTTTTCGTCAGTGCCACTGTCTTCAAACCATATAACATAGCTGGTCTCACAACCATCTTGTAAAGCTTCCCTTTAACTCTTGCTGGTACCCTTCTGTCGCAAATCACCCCGACACTCTTCTCCACCCACTCCACCCTGCCTGCACTCTCTTCTTCACCTCTCTCCTCCACTCCCCGTTACTTTGGACAGTTGACCCCAAGTATTTAAACTCATATGCCTTCATCACCTCCACCCCTTGCATCCTGACCATCCCACTGTCCTCCCTCTCATTCACGCATAGGTATTCTGTCTTGCTCCTACTGACTTTCATTCCTCTTCTCTCCAGTGCATACCTCCACCTCTCCAGGCTCTCCTCAACCTGCACCTTACTCTCGCTACAGATCACAATGTCATCTGCGAACATCATTGTTCATGAAGACTCCTGCCTGATCTTGTCCATCAACCTGTCCATCACCATTGCAAACAAGAAAGGGCTCGGAGCCGATCCTTGATGTAATCCCACCTCCACCTTGAACCCATCTGTCATTCCAACTGCACACCTCTGTCACACTTCCCTTATACGTATCCTGCACCACTCCTACATACTTCTCTGCAACTCTCGACTTCCTCATACAATACCACACCTCCTCTCTCGGCACCCTGTTGTATGCTTTCTCTAAATCTACAAAGACACAATGTAACTCTTTCTGGCCTTCTCTATACTTCTCAATCAACATTCTCAAAGCAAACATCGCATCTGTGGTGCTCTTTCGTGTCATGAAACCATACTGCTGCTTGCTAATCGTCACCTCTCCTCTTAACCTAGCTTCTATTACTCTTTCCCAAAACTTCATGCTGTGGCTGGTCAACTTTATACCTCTGTAGTTGTTACAGTTCTGCACATCGCCCTTGTTCTTGAAAATCGGTACCGGTATGCTTCTTCTCCACTCCTCAGGTATCCTCTCACTTTCCAAGATTGTGTTAAACAATCTAGTTAAAAACCCCACTGCCATCTCTCCTAAAGATCTCCATACCTCCACAGGTATGTTATCAGGACCAACTGCCTTTCCACTCTTCATCCTCCTCATAGCTGCCCTCACTTCCTCCTTGCTAATCCACTGAACTTCCTGATTCACTATCCCTACATCATCCAACTTTCTCTCTCTCTCTCATTTTCTCCATTCATCAGCCCCTCAATGTACTCCTTCCACCTTCTCAGCACACTCTCCTCGCTTGTCAGCACATTTCCATCTCTATCCTTGATCACCCTAACTTGCTGCACATTCTTCGCAGCTCGGTCCCTCTGTCTAGCCAATCGGTACAAGTCCTTTTCTCCTTCCTTAGTGTTACGGCCACGGGTGTGTCCGTATAGTTTTTTCTTGCCTCCTGTATTTAACTCTGACTCTACATTCAGGTATCCGCCAGGTGCTCCTCATCACCTAATCAACCGGTCAACGAATCCAATCTTCATCAGCTGTGCAGTCTCCCACTTAAACCCCCACATGTGTTCAGTTCAGCGGCCAGCTAGTTTAGTTTGTAATGTCTGGCCCGTTTTTGGTTAAGTTTGCATTTTGAGTTATGTTTAGTTCTTTTGGGCAAGGGGATCAAAGTAAGATGCCCATGGGCAAACACCCCATCACGTAGCTTACCTCTGTTAGACACACTAGGTTAGCAGCGGTTGCCACTTTTTGTCTTTAGGTTTGGTGCTTTTCAGCACTGTCAAGGGTGGGTAACTTTTGTTAGCAGATTGTTTTGGCAACCGTTCGGTTCCCTTGTCCTGTCATTGTCAAATATATTTATACGTTTATGTCTCACTGTGTTGCACCCTTACCTCACTGTTACTCGATACACTTAATTGTTGCACCCTCTCCAGACCGAGGGTCGTAACAAATGGGGGCTCGTCCGGGATATTGGCGGCTTTGGTCTGGCTAGTTGCCATTTCCTGTAGTGTGCTATGTTAACGTTGGGTGGTGTTAAGCAGTGTTCATTGTTGTTGGTGTGTTCTTGGTTTGGTGGTGGGTACGGCTGTGGCTGCTGGTGCACTTCCTTTCATCCTCTGCCATGGTGTTGGTTCTAGTGGCAGAGCTTCGTGCCGTCGAGGTCCGATGCTAGGGCGGAGCTGCCGGCCAGGCTGTTGTGGTTCGATCCCCTGTGTTGCACTCGGCGTGGGTGCTGACGCCCGCCTGAGAGACAGGCTGAGTCAGGTCTCCAGTGGGAGATTTGGGGGGCGGGATTTGTGACAGAGAGACTGGAGGGAAGTTGCGGACGGTAGACCTTTAAAGCTATGAGTGCGGGACGCGCTGCGCTCTCTGTTTCCACCACCAGCTGGTCCATGCTGGCATACCTTGTGTTATGACTGGTCACGAGTTGTAGCTGGTTCACCTGCGGGTCAACGCAGCTACGTCATTTTGCGTGGGTCGCCATCGTGACTGGTTTTTGTGTGGTCACGAGTTGTAGCTGGTTCACCTGCGGGTTGAACGCAGCTACGTCATTTGGCGTGGGTCGCCACCGTGACGGTGTGTGTGTGCTACTTTGCGTTGTCTGTCAGTAACGTTGTTGTTGAGGACCATGTGTTGGTGGGAAGGTGCTTGTAATGATCTGTGCCCTCTGGCTATGTTAACTTATAACATTAATAAAGCAAGGACGACTTTTCTCGTGCTGGGTGTTTATTCACCGACCGGATTCCGACTGACGTTGTTACGTACATCACGTGACTTTGTTGTGGCGCTACGGAAAGCCGTAAGGGACATTAGCAAATCAAATATTACATCTCCCTTTTTCTGAAAAGTGCTGCTTTCTCTGAAGAGATACAGACCACGTTGAGGACGTTTATAAGCGAATACAATCTTAATAAGAAAGAATATTTAAGTGGAACTCTTATATAACCGAACTGCAATAAAGTAGTGTAAAACATTTCCTTCACTGTCAATGTGACACCGTAATAACATTTCATCTTTTTTTTTTTCCATGTCATTACTGGTAACTGCAAACAGCAGGTAGGTACACAAGGTAAGTGAACGCTGTAAATATTTCTTTTCAAAACATAGCAGGTATAGTACAGGTTGGAGTAAAATTCTCTTTTTTAACATTCATAAGTCAAGGATTTGTCTTGGTTTGATCGTGCGACCTGACCTCGTGGTGTAACCAGGCTGTGTGTCTGGTTGTCGCTGATTGTTCGTGTCTGGAGGTTCAGCATGCTCTTGCTGATGGGCTTGTGTGTTGTTGTTGTTGTTAGCGCTGGTAACAGTCTGCTGTGAAGTGTGAGTGTTCACTCTGCTTTGTCGCAGGTGTTGACGGTTGCGTTGGTAGATCTGACCTTCTTTGGTTTGGATGTGGTAGCTCCTGTCTGTGTTCGCTGGTCTTTCCACAGTTGCAGGTCTCCAGGATCCATCCTCCTGCCGGAAGCGGACTGGTGTGCCTGCGGGCAGGTGGGGCAGAGGTTTGGCTGTTCGGTTGTAGTATGCCTGCTGGCGCTGTTGACATACCTCTCTCCTTTTGTGAACATCCTCCTGACTGGCGATCTGTGGCTGCAGGTGTTTTGCTGTTGATGGGAGAATGGACCGCAGCCTCCGACTCATCAGTAGCTGTGCCGGTGATTTCAGGTTGTCCACCGATGTGTTGCGATACTCCAGTAAGCTCATGTAGGGGTCTTTGTTCTCAGCTTTGGCTTTGTCCAGGATGCGTTTGGCCGTCTGGACAGTCTTCTCGGAGAGGCCGTTGCTCTGTGGGTAGTGGGGGCTTGTGGTGGTGTTAGTCCATGGGCCAGAGCTCAAAATTTCCTATTTCGGTACACTCAAGGTGGCAAAACTTGCTTATAATTTTTGAAAGGATCCATGTCTGTAGATATTTTGGTATGATAACCATTCCTGAGTGGCAGCTGTATCACAGTTATCAGCTCATGAAGTTAACCACCCCCTAAAGTAAATTTGCATTTTAGACGCTGGTGCATATCCTGGTTTAGCCTCATGGTCAGGACATTTTTCAATGTTCTATAATATTGTCTTTGGTATCATTTTAAAGGGGACCTTCTTAGCTTTCATTCAAGCCCTGTTGTGGATATTTCTCACAAATCTAGAGGTCACTTGAGCTCTTCAACCCGTCAATAACACACATCTTTCTGCAATGTTCGCCTAAACTATATACTTTCTTTTAGCCCTGTGGCATCTAGGAATATCAGGGACACAAAACACAAAAACTGGAATACTCACAGGACTGTAAAGATTCAGGAAATGTATAATATACCCATACTATTTCATTGTGTGAGGTGATTGTGAACCTTAAATTAGAAGGGCATTATTACTAAGAAACTAACTAGACCAAAGCCAGTTAGTCCATGGGTCAGACCAGATATCGATATCACCCAAGGTGACACAACTTCACTGGTGCCATTTTATTTGGTACACTAACAGAAGTAAAATAACACATGATAACCTTTCCAAACGAGCAGCTATTTCATTTTTCTTTCAGGAAACCTGTTTCTGTGCCTCTCACGATTGTGTATTTGCCCAGATTTTTACAAATATAGCATTTCAACACCCCTGGTACTGATTAGCCTAGCTTAAACTCTGGGACAGTTCTTAGTTGGCCAACAACCAAGGATAACCAGTACTGTGTACTTCCATTCATTGTGCTAAGCTAGGCTAACGTGCAGCCAGATAGCTTTCTACTAAACACATATAGAGGAAACTGGTATCTATCTTCTTGTCTCACTCTGGAGAAGATTGTAAGCTAATTTCCCATAATGTTAGCATGTTCTTTTAATGTATATGTTAATATGATTAGTTAAAGTGGCTACGAGGAACTTTCATCTTGTGTTGATTTTAGCGGCCTCATGTGGACAAAATACAGTTGTTGCATAGCAACTAGGTAATGTATCTATTTGTGGCTATGTAAGATAAATAATGGTAATATGACGCTGGTGAAGCAAAGTAAACTTTGTTTTAGTAGTGTTCATACACCTAAGTTACATGTATTTGTTTGTATGTGGCAGGTGAAAACTGACTGAATATGGCCACTGGTGAACAAGCAAGTTTTTACCCAATACCAAAGCGCCCACGGGTGGAGTGCATTATCCACTGTTCTGATGATACAGATAAGCTAGTTTCACTACAAAGTGTCGACTCATGGAGAACTCTGCTCAGGGCAGCTCAGATACGAAATCATGCACCAGTTTTGAAACTGGCAAAAGACATTCCTGAGGGACAGATTCCAGCAATCTACTACCACAGAAAGTGCCGCAGTATCTTCACTATGAAGCAAATTCTTGATGGCCTCCTTGCAAAAGAAAAGAAAAGTTGTGTCTCTGCTGAAGAGAAACAATCTAAGAGAGTAGCTCGACATGCTCCAAGTACATCTAGAACTTATGATGCAGAGTGCATATTTTGTCAGAAAAACAGCAAATATTCCAAGAGACAGAATACGAGAGAAGTACTGGTGCAGTGTCGAGAACTGCGAGCTGATGCAAAGATCAGGAGTGCAGCCACAAAGAAAAGGGACAGCAGAATCCTTGCCATTGTGAGTAGAGACCTTGTAGCAGCTGAAGGCCACTACCACAGGTCATGATATAGACTTTACACCAAAGAAGAGGTTTCCAAAGGAGAGGTTGCCAGCAATGAAGATGATGATGCTGCAGCCCAATATGAAGCTGCTGTGAATAAGGCATACAATGAGCTGTTCCTCTTCATCAGGATGGAGCTTTTTGGCAATCCTCAAGTGATGACAATGACTGATCTCTCTTCTAGACTGGTAGCTTCAATGAACTCCCAAGGCATTGCCCAAGTCAAGGAATCAACCAAGAAGCACATAAGGCGAAACCTGGAGAGTGAGTTTGCTGGAGCCTTGCAGATATTCCCTGATGAGAAAGGAAAATTCCTCCTCTATCCCGATAACTTGTCCATGAGGGAACTTGCCAAAGAACATCAGTCTCTCAAAAGGGAGCTGCAGACCCTGAAAAGTGTCAGTGCACAAGATGTTATAGCCAAAGCAGCCATCAAATTGAGAGCAGACATTAAAAGTCAAGATGTTCCTCAAACCTGGCCGCCTGAAGTCAAACCAGAAGCAGAATGTCCTACCATTCCAGAGTCGCTCATTATCTTCCTGTACTCTCTACTCACAGGCTCAAATGATCCTGATCATGCATCCCAGAGAGTGCAGTGCCTTCTGCAGTCATTTGGCCATGACATAGTATATGCAGTGACATGTGGAAATACCAAGCCTTCCAAGCACATTGTTCTGCCATTCAGTGTCAAATCGTTGACAGGAAATGTAGAGTTGATAAACATCCTCAACCGACTTGGTCACAGTGTGTCCTATTCACAGATGGAAGAGATCAACACTGCCCTGTGTCTCCAGAAACTCTCATCATCAGGGAGTGGCATTGCCCTTCCAGCTAACATCCATCCAGGCATATTCAAAACTTTAGCCTGGGACAATATCGACCGTCTTGAAGAAACTGTCAGTGGTGAGGGAACATCTCACAGAGTCAATGGGATTGCTGTGCAAGCAAAGCCAGTCAACCCACTTCCTGTCCAACCCATGCCCACTGTTCCCAAAACAAAGAAGAGAAGCATTGATGGACCCCCACCAATGTTACCAACTTACAATGCTGGACAACGGGTAGGGCCACCACAAAGCAAAAAGTCAGATGCCGATACTGCAGCCAATACTAAGCTTGCCAGAGAGAAAAACCTTCTTTGGGTCCTAGCACGCATGTCACAACAAGAACAGTCAGTCAGCAGCTGGACAGGCTTCAACATCCTGACTCGAGGAGAGATGACGGTCATCCCTGACATTATAGGCTATCTGCCTACCATCAATGCTCCAGCGACACAAATGTCTACTGTCAACGAGGTGCTTAACCAGTCACTGAGCATCATGCAGTGCTTAGGCCTGAGGAAGATTGTCTGTGTCTTTGACCAAGCCCTGTATGCGAAGGCTGTCGAGATCACATGGAAACACCATGACAAGTTCCATGATATCATCGTTAGGCTTGGGGTATTCCACACCATCTGCACACTGCTGGCAATAATAGGAAAGCGTTTCCAAGATGCTGGACTCAAAGACCTCTGCATTGAGTCTGGCATGATTGCAGAAGGCTCAATTGCTGGTGTTATGGATGGCCGCAAGTACAACAGGGCAGTGCGACTACACAAGCTCCTGTATGAGGCTCTCATGCGACTGACCTTGAATGGTTTCCTGTCCTGGTTGGAAGAAACTCGCAGGAATGACATGGTTCACCTGAATGAGACACTGAAGACCATTGACAGCCTTGGGAAAGAAGTCTCACAACATGCTTTGAAGGACGTCCTCGAGAACAGCTCTTGTACACGCATCATGGATCTATTTGAAGTCTACCGTGAGTTCCTTAGAGGTGGAAACGGCAGCCTCTCGAACTTCTGGATGTCCTATTTGGACATGGTTGAAATCTTGTTGGGGCTCATCCGAGCATCCAGAGAGGGAGACTGGATGCTACACTTGGCTAGCATTCGAGCAATGATCCCATGGTGCTTTGCTTATGACAGGATGAATTATGCACGCTACCTCCCCTACTACTACGTCCAGATGTCTGAGCTGCCCATCACACACCCAGATGTGTACACAGAATTCATGGAAGGAGGCTTCTCAGTCCAACTGGGCTCCACCAATCCCTTTGGCCGAATCCCTGTTGACCAAGCTATAGAAGAAACGGTGAACAAAGACACCCAAACAGCTGGAGGGACAAAGGGATTCAGCTTGAAGCCAGGAGCTGTGACCAAGTATTATCTCACAGCTGAGTATAGAAGCATGTACCTCAGACAGCTGAGAGACCTGACGGGTCAAGGCAGGTGCAAATGGTCTCATCCAGATCTACAGAGTCCAAGGATCAAGAGAGATGAAGCAGATGTCCAGTCTCTCATGGACCTTATGGAGAATAACTGGCTCAATCCTATGTCCCCTGATGAGATTGATTTGGTTAGCCTCGCCACTGGCAACATGGCTCCACCTGATGTGACCATAGATCTCTTGAGAAAGGAGAAGAGGCCTACCAAGCATTCCAGCAAACAAGGTTAGATGCAGACCCACCACCTGTGAAATTCGACGACAAGATGAACAAGCAAAGTCTGAAAACATTCTCCAATGTCAGCACAAAACAAGCTCATGGAAAGAAAGCACAGGATGTGGTTCTGAAGGCAGATAGAAAACTTTTCAGTCACATGATCCTGGTGGCTGAAAGCAGGAAGGTGAATCTGAAGGATGTCCTTGCCTACCCATTGGGCCCACTACCATGGGCACTGGCAAATGCTGATCGGTCCTTACGAAAAACAAACAAGGCTGCACTTGCCAGAGAGCTTGAAAAGAATGTATCTCCTGCAGAAGACATCCCAATCCCATCTACTTCCATCATTGATGGGATGAGCCTGGTCCAAAAAATGAATGGCAACAACAAAACCTTTGCACAGGTGGCAGAGTCAGCCTTGACCCAGGTCCTCCATGAGGGAGCACAGAGTGGGAGGATTGTTTTTGATGTCTATCACCAGACTTCGATCAAAGATGCTGAACGACTGAACCGGGGTGGAGACATCACTCTCCAGTACAAGAATCTTGCAGGGGGACACCACGTCCAGCAGTGGAGAAAATTTCTGTGCAGTTCCTCCAACAAGACCAGTCTCATCAAGTTTCTGGTGGAAGAGTGGAAACTCCCACGATACAGAGCTATGCTGCATGGCAAGGTGTTGTACATGACCTGTGAGGAAACCTGCTACAAGTTGACAGAAGATGGGTGTGAGGAAGCAGCAGAACTGCACTCCACACATGAAGAAGCTGACACCCGTCTGCTCCTGCATGCATTGCATGCAGCAAATGCGGGCTCAAAGTCATTTATCATCACAGCTGAGGACACTGATGTCATGGTGCTTTGTCCTGGCTTCCAGAAGGACATCACCTGTCCCATCTACCAGAAGTGTGGGACTCAGAACCGCACACGGTTTGTCGACATCACCAAACTGGCAAGTTCACTTGGAGACAGCATCTGTGACAGCCTAATTGGCTTACATGCCTTCACAGGCTGCGACACTGTCAGTGCATTCGCTGGTCGAGGGAAGCTGAATGCCCTGAAGATAGTGAGAAAGCACACTTCCTGCCAAGAGACTTTTAGTCAACTGGGACAGACATGGAATGTGAGTGATGAGCTGTTCCAGAAAATTGAGCAGTTCACCTGTCGGATGTATGTTGCTAATAGCAGCACTGCTGAGGTGAACAAACTGCGTTACCAGCTCTTCTGCACCAAAAGGGGAGAGGTTGAGTCCAGCCAGCTGCCACCATGTAGAGACTGTCTCTTTATGCATGTTCAACGAGCCAACTATCAGGCAGCAATATGGAAGTGCTGTCTGCAGGCTAACCCTGTGGTGCCAAGCCCTACTGAGTATGGATAGACAGATGATGAAGGCAAGCTGGCCATTTACTGGATGCGCTCCCCACCTGCACCAGATGTGGTCTTGGAAATGCTAACATGCAAGTGTGTGCATTCATGCAAAATGCCAAGCTGCATGTGCCTGTCAAATGGACTTCCATGCACAGACAGGTGCAGGTTACAGACCTGCAGTAACCAAAAACAGCAGGATGGTCCAGAACTGGACTTTGAACTTGGGGAGTCAGATGATGAGAGAAACGAGCAGTTTGATGAATGACAGTGTGATGATTCTGATGGTATTACTGTGGTAGTAGTCTATTGATGCACAGGATGTTGATTCTGGACTTGGTTACCCAGAGCTTGATAACAATAATGTAACCATATTCACATATACCCATTACCATTACATATACCCACTAATGATATGGGATTACATGTATCATTGACTAAGTATATGTAAATGTCAATGTTGTTTAAAATATTAAAATAGTTCATTACCTCACTATGGTATTCCTTTTTATCATGTATTTTGATTGTGTATTTAAACATGTATAGAGACCAGTTTGTGACCTAACTGGCTTTGGTCTAGTTCTCATTTAAGGCTCACAATCACCTCACACAATGAAATAGTATGGGTATATTATACATTTCCTGAATCTTTACAGTCCTGTGAGTATTCCAGTTTTTGTGTTTTGTGTCCCTGATATTCCTAGATGCCACAGGGCTAAAAGAAAGTATATAGTTTAGGCGAACATTGCAGAAAGATGTGTGTTATTGACGGGTTGAAGAGCTCAAGTGACCTCTATATTTGTGAGAAATATCCACAACAGGGCTTGAATGAAAGCTAAGAAGGTCCCCTTTAAAATGATACCAAAGACAATATTATAGAACATTGAAAAATGTCCTGAGCATGAGGCTAAACCAGGATATGCACCAGCGTCTAAAATGCAATTTAGTTTAGCGGGTGGTTAACTTCATGAGCTGATAACTGTGATACAGCTGCCACTCGGGAATGGTTATCATACCAAAATATCATCTACAGACATGGATCCTTTCAAAAATTATAAGTAAGTTTTGCCACCTTGAGTGTACCGAAATATCGTCTGGCCCATGGACTATGTGTGAGAAACCCCATGTCTGTGAGAAGTTGCGGAACTCACCAGAGCTGTAGCACGGACCGTTGTCGCTGATGATAGTCTCGGGGATTCCGTGTCGAGCCATTGCTGCTTTCAGCTTCATGATGACGGCAGATGAGGTGCAGCTGTAAAGTCTCTCTAGCTCGAAGAATCTGGAGTAGTAGTCCACAGTGACTATGAAGTCCTGCGAGTTCCATGTGAATAGGTCTGTGCCTATCATTTGTCACGGCCGCTCGGGTATGGCGTGTGACATCATTAGTTCCTTTGCATTTGCGCTGCACCGTTCTTGGCATATGCTGCAGTCTGCTACCGCATCCTCGATCTGTTTCGCCAGAACAGTAAGTCTCTTGCTCGGCATTTGCTTTTTTCCACGCCAAGGTGGCTGGCATGGATGCGCTGTATCATGTCCTTGCAAAGCTTTTGGGGGACAATGATTCTCTCACTTTTGAACAGGATACCGTCCATTTCTGAGATTTCTGCTCTGTGGTTCCAGTATTCCTGGATGCTGGGCGGGCACTTTTTCTTTGTGTTTGGCCAGCCAGTGAGTGTGGCTCGTCTGAGTGCGGTGAGCTGTGGATCTTGCGCTGTTTCCTGCTTGATTTCTGTGAGTCTTGTGTCGCTCACAGGGATGTTGCTGAGGACTGTGTGCACTTGGGCCTCCATCCCTTCCTGTAGGTCACTGTCTTGGTGTTCTATTGACTTGCGTGACAGTGTGTCGGCCACCGGTATGTCCTTACCGGGGCGGTGGATGATTTGGATGTCGTATTTTTGGAGCGCCAGGATCATCCGTTGCAGCCGGGGTGGTGCTGCTGCCAGTGGCTTTTTTAGTATTGCCTCCAGAGGCTTGTGGTCTGACTCCACAATCACTTTTCGTCCGTACATGTACTCGTGGAACCTCTTGCAGCCGAAGACCACAGCGTAGAGCTCCTTCTCTATCTGTGCGTAGTTTTCTTCAGTGCTGTTGAGTGACTTGGACGCATAGGCAATTGGTTTGCCATCTTGGAGCATGACAGCCCCAAGGCCACTTTTGGATGCATCCACTTGGAGTCGCAGCTCTTTCTGCGGGTCGAAATATGAGAGTACTGGACCTGGGTGCTGTATAATGAGATTCTTCATCTCTTGGAACGCCTTGTCGTGGACTGCATCCCACACAAATTCACTGTCCTGTTTCAGAAGTTGTCTGAGGGGTGAGTTTATCTGTGAGAGGTGTGGAGCGAATCTGGCGAGGTAGTTGATCATGCCAAGGACGGTCTCCAGCTCTGCTTTGTTCTGTGGGGGTTGCATGTCCTTGACCGCCTTCACCTTGTGTGGGTCTGGTTTGATGTCTTCGTGTGAGAGCGTGTGGCCGAAGTAGCTTACCTCGGACACGCATATGTGACACTGGTCGGGGTTGAGCCTCACCCCTCGCTCCCTTGTGCGCTTCAGCATCGCTCTGAGACGCTGGTCTTGCCGAACACTAGTATGTCGTCCACTATGGCCGTCACACCGTCCAATCCTTCAAATGTTTCATCCACGCGTCTCTGGAACTCGTCTTGAGCGGACACTATTCCGAATGGCAGTCTGAGGAAACGATACCTGCCAAACACTGTGTTAAATGTCGTCAACATTGAGGATTCAGTGCTCAGTTTGATGGCCCAATAGCCTGACCGCGCGTCTAACACGCTAAAGTACTCAGCTCCAGCGAGCTTTGTGGTGGCGGGGGGTAGTGAGGTTGTTGTATCACTTTAAGAGCTCTGGGGTCTAAACACACTAAGTTTGCCTGTCTTTGGCTTCTCAACAATGACGAGTGCGTTCACCCCTTCTGTGGGTTCTGTTACCATACAGATTATGCCGCCTTTCTCCATGCTGTCAAGATCGTCCCTCAGTTTGCTGTGTAGGGCGATGGGGATTCTGCGTGGCGGGCAGACGACCGGCGTTGCATCTGGTGTGACGCGGAAGGTGCACTCGCCTGGGAACTCTCCTATTCCCTGGAAAACATCTGCATACTCATCCATTATGCTCTGTTTTTACCAAGTTTAGGTCACGGCATGTTTTCATTGCCATGACTGGTGGGGCGTTTGTGTCAATGACGTAAAAGTCCTGCATTGTCTCTGTACTTACATTTGAGTTTGCATATGCCTTTCACGCTCAGCGCGCCTCCTCCATATTCAGTGAGTCTGTGTATTGCTGGTTTCAGTGTCACATTTTTGAACAGCGCCTGGAACAGGTTGGTGGGAATTGTATTGGCCTGTGCCCCAGTGTCTAGTTTAAACTTTACCCTCTGTGGAGGTGTGCCAATTCCAACCTCTACGTAAGCCTGCTCGTTGCTTTTTCCGTTCTCTATTGAGATGCAGTCTATGTACAGCTGTCTGTTCTCCCACATCGGTGCTCTCCACTGTAATGTTGTCGAAGTACAGTTCTTCCTGCTCTCTGTCAGAGATGTACTCTTCTGTCCTGGGAGCTAGACTTGCATACTTAGCAAAATGATTGAGCTTCTTGCATTTAATGCATTGTTTACCCTTAGCTGGGCAAGTGGCTTTAGCGCCGTGTAGTCCTCCACAATAGCTACACGCCCTAGCGGCGGTGCTAACGTTACCTTCCCTTTGTCTGAAGTTAGCGTTGGGTGCGTTCGGTTTGTAAGTCTTTCTGCCTATTGCGTGCACCGTTTCATGCGTGCTGCCCTGGCCCATAAACTTTAGCTGTTGCTTTGCTAGCTCGTGGGAGCGGGCTACATCTATGGCTTTTTCTAGCGTTAGTTCAGCTCCCTGGCTAAGTAGCTTTTCTCTCACTCTGGGTGAGTTGGTGGCAAACACGATGCGGTCCCTGACCATCTCGTCGGTATTTGGGTAGCCACAGTCTTTGACTAGGAGCTTTAGCTCAGTTACAAATTGTTCGAAGGATTCACTCTCTCCCTGCATCTTTTCATGAAATTTATATCTGGCATAAATCGGGTTTGCTTTGGGGGTGATGTACTCAGTGTACTTATCGTAGTACGTTTCTAGCTTCTTGGCTTGTTCTCCGCTGAGTGTCCAAGTGGTGTGCACATCGCGCCCTTTTTCCCCTATCCAGAGCAGGAGGTAGCTGCATTCCTCCTCTTCGTTCTTCCCGCGCAGGGGGCCCTTGAACATTAGCTCCGTTGTTTGTCGAAATCGTCTCCATGCTTCAGGTAAGTTCGCCGATTCCCAGTCCATCCGTGGAGCTGGAACGCCGTACGAATCCATATTGGGTATTTAAACTCTGCTACTCTGACACCATGTAATGTTCTGTGCCCTCTGGCTATGTTAACTTATAACAATAAAGCAAGGACGACTTCTCTCGTGCTGGGTGTTTATTTACCGACCGGATTCCGACTGACGTTGTTACGTACACTACCTGACTTTGTTGTGGCGCTACGGAAAGCCGTAAGGGACATGAGCAAATCAAATATTACAATGCTGGCCATATTTGGGTCACATTTTGGATGTAGCGGAGCTACTTGTTGTGGCTGAGGTGCTCCACCCTTTTGTTTGGTCACATGTTGCTGTTATGTAGCACACTGTCAGGTTTTTTTGGTTCTTGTGGGGTTTTTTTTGTTAACAAGCCTGTAGGGGCTTGTATTTATGGGTGGGGGTGTTACGGCCACGGGTGTGTCCGTATAGTTTTTTCTTGCCTCCTGTATTTAACTCTGACTCTACATTCAGGTATCCGCCAGGTGCTCATCACCTAATCAACCGGTCAACGAATCCAATCTTCATCAGCTGTGCAGTCTCCCACTTAAACCCCCACATGTGTTCAGTTCAGCGGCCAGCTAGTTTAGTTTGTAATGTCTGGCCCGTTTTTGGTTAAGTTTGCATTTTGACTATTTTGAGTTATGTTTAGCTCTTTTGGGCAAGGGGATCAAGGTAAGATGCCCATGGGCAAACACCCCATCACGTAGCTTACCTCTGTTAGACACACTAGGTTAGCAGCGGTTGCCACTTTTTGTCTTTAGGTTTGGTGCTTTTCAGCACTGTCAAGGGTGGGTTACTTTTGTTAGTAGTTGATGATTTTGGCAACCGTTCGGTTCCCTTGTCCTGTCATTGTCAATAAATATATTTTTATACGTTTGTCTCACTGTGTTGCACCCTCACCTCACTGTTACTCAGTACACTAATTGTTGCACTCTCTCCAGACCGAGGGTCGTAACACTTAGTGTCTAACCTGTCATACAACTCACCATACGCCTTTGCTTTACGCTGCGTCGCTTTGTACTCCTGTCTACTTTCTTCATCTCTCTGACTATCCCACTTCTTCTTTGCCAACCTCTGTATAATTTGCTGTACTTCCTCCCCAGCACACATGCCCGTGCGGGCCCACTGTGGGTTTGCTGTGGGGCAATGTGGGCAGGGTCAAACCTGCACTAATCCCACATGGGCCCCATATGGTTAGCCCATGTGGGGCCCACAGTAGTTTTGCCCTTTGGGGCCCTCTGCAAAAATGACAGTAAAATGTAAACAATTTGACGAAGGTATAACTGGTCCATCCCATACCTAACTAAAACTGCCCTTCCAACAAGACAAGTACCGTCTCAACTTTTTGGTTTGTCGCAGCTGTTTCATATTGTAGTTAAGAAAAAGAAGAATTTTTTGTCCCATAAATGTTCCCATAGAGCAGCTCATGCTGTTTTTTTTAACCAACTTCATTACAGATTAACTATTACTCACAACTTTACAATTTTAATAAATTTGAACCATCAAATTTAGCGAACATACACACACACAGCAGCTTAACGTAGACTCATAGTCTGCAATTCATCTGACATGTGCATGTGTGCAGTAATAAACTTGACACACTCCATCACTCTAGCAGTACACAAGTAAATATAGCCTATAGCCCTGGTTGTTTGGGCTTGGTCACGAGGTGGTGCCAATCCTCATTACTTTAAATACTCCAAGAAGTTGGATTTGGGTTGTTTAAATTTAATTTTGCCCCGCCTGAGTCCACGGAACAATCAAAGTGTCAGTTTACCTAAATAAAAAAACACGGTCACATACAGATAATTTTGGCTTTACTTGCCCAGGTTTCGAGACATCTCTGTTCGAGATTTGCCTCTACCCCTAACAGGTGAATGGCATCCCAGGCTAGATTAAATGCTCCACCTGTGGCTAACTCATACTGTGCGTTTACATTTCAATTGTTTTCTTCAGATGCTGTGACAAAAAGCCGCCGGGCCACAGCATCCGAGGTGGAAGCTGCCATCAAAATGTGGCTCGGAAATGCCAGGGATGGAGACGGAGTAAGGAGCAGAAGGAGCAAAAAATAAATAGATTTAATGTTTGGGGTTTTTTTTAATTTAATGTTCTTGTGTTCATATGTGGTTCTATGTTTGTTCTGTTTTATAAAAGCATTTAACTTGGTATATAGTTTTGTTTTTCAATTCCAATTGTTTTCAATAAATTCTTCGTATAATTTATATTTTAATTTTTTTGTTTGAGTTGGCTGTCAAATGTCACTAGCATACCAGGTACACATGGGGCACTATGGGCCCGTGTGGGACCACTGCTCCCAGCCCAGTGTGTGGGCATACTATGGGCATGGTGTGGGCCCACAGTGAGTCCCACTGAGGGCCCACTCTGCTTAGTGTGGGCCCCACCAGGGGCCTTTAGTGTGGTGCCCACAAGTGCCCCGCATTTCATGCCAGTAACGGGGCCCACAGTGGGGCCCTCTGTTCCTGCCCGCAGTGGCCCCACATGGGCCCCAAAGAAGCATGATTGCTGGGTCATTCCACCACCAAGTCTCCTTGTCTTCCTTCCTCTGTCCTGATGACACACCAAGTATCTTCCTAGCTGTCTCCCTCACTATTTCTGCAGTGGTTGTCCAGCCATCCGGCATCTCTTTACTACCACCCAGTGCCTGTCTTAACTCCCGCCTGAACTCCACACAACAGTCTTCCATCTTCAACTTCCACCATCTGATCTTTGGCTCTGCCTTCACTCTCTTCCTCTCCTTGGTCTCCAAAGTCATCCTACAGACCACCATCCGACGCTGCCTAGCTACGTTCTCCCCTGTCACCACCTTGCAGTCTCCGATCCCTTTTAGATCACGCCTTCTACATAAAATATAGTCCATCTGTGTGCACTTTCCTCCACTCTTGTATGTCACTCTGTGTTCCTCCCTCTTCTTGAAATGTTTTCACCACATCCATTTCCACCCTTTTCAGAAAATCCACCACCAGCTGTCCTTCCACATTTCTCTCCTTGACACCATACCTACCCATCACCTCCTCATCACCTCTGTTCTCTTCATCAACATGTCCATTGAAGTACGCTCCAATCACCACTCTCTCCTCCTTGGTACCCTCTCCACCACTTCATCCAACTCACTCCAGAATTCTTCTTTCTCGTCCATCTCACACCCAACTTACGGGGTATATGCGCTGATAACATTCATCAATACACCTTTGATTTCCAGCTTCATACTCATCACTCTGTCTGACACTCTCTTCACCTCCAACACACTCCTAACATACTCTTCCTTCAGAATTACCCCTACCCCATTTCTCCTCCCATTCGCACCATGGTAGAAGAGTTTGAACCCACCTCCGATACTCCTGGCCTTACTCCCCTTCTACCTGGTCTCTTGCACACACACGTTTCTTCTTTCCATCATATCAGCCAGCGCTCTCCCTTTACCAGCCATAGTGCCAACATTCAAAGTTCCGACTCTCCCCTCCACACTCCTACCATTCCTCCTCTCTAGCTGCCTCTGGACATGCCTTCCCCCTCTCCTTCTCCTTCGCCCAACATTCGCATAGTTTCCACCGGCACCCTCCTGGTAAACAGTACCGGTGGCAGTCGTTGGTAACCCGGGCCGGATTTCCATACCGATCCGGTATGGAAATCTCATTTATGATCCGCATATTTGATCTGGCAAAGATTTTACGCCGGATGCCCTTCCTGATGCAACCCTCCCAATTTGTCCGGGCTTGGGACCGGCTTGTGCATCCTCAGTGGCTCGGTTCTTATTGTTGTAAATGTATCTTTGGAAAATGTCTGTGAGTGTTATCATTTATCCAGGTCATGGTTATCCAAAGGAATTGAATCGATTCACTCGATTCAATTGGCCCACACTAAGCAGAGTGGGCCCTCAGTGGGACTCACTGTGGGCCCACACCATGCCCATAGTATGCCCACACACTGGGCTGGAATCGAGTGAATCGATTCAATTCCTTTGGATATTTTTTGGAAAAAAAAACACGCTTCATGCCGACAAGGGTCTTAAAAGAGAAACTGTCTCGTTGTCTCTTCATTCCTGCGCTCCCACAAGACATAATTTTTTTTGAAAATGTATTTCTGATTTTTCCCTTTTTCTCCCAATTTAGTGGCCAATAGATCCCTATTTTAATTCAAACACCCACCCTCGTACTGCACGCGTTCGCCAACTGCATCTCTCCGGCCGGCAATCTCGAAGGAAACACCTCCCCACTTTCGTGACAAGGTGAATCCAGGCCGAACCACGGCTTTTTCTGACACACAGAGACGCATTCATGTGACGAATAAAGCCGACTCCGCCCCCTCCCGAAGACAGCGTTGTCAATTACCGCTGCTTCATCGAGTCCGGCCATAGTCGGATCTGACGAGACCGAGGCGCGAACCCCAGTCCCCAGTAGGCAACTGCATCGACACAAAGCCGATGCTTAGACCGCTACACCACAGCGGACTTACCACTAGACATAATTTGACAAAATCATGCAAACGACTATGTGGACACTAGGGGTTGCACGAGTGCATAATTTTACAACTCGAGTACTCCTATACTGACAAACTCGAGTTCCCAAGTAGTGGGGGGAAGGGGTCGTCTGGGAGGTGGCTTTGCATCATTAAAAGACTATGCAACTATGATGGGGTTGGTCTCAGCACATAGAGCAAAGCATAAAAAGTAATGATATGTACATGTGCGGAGGAGAGATACTGGGTATATTGGGGGAAGAATGCTGACTATGAGGGTTTGAATCCTCCAGCGGGCGGAAATAGGCTCGGTTACATTGGTGGCAGCGGTGGGATCCGGAAGTGTCCGGACGCGTGCAGAGCCTCATAAGTCTCTCCGGAGCGTGGGAATAAAGAAGCGCGAGGGCGCGCTTCCGGGAGAGGGTGACTACTGTCTACTGCTTTCCGCTGCATCCGTTAGGAGTCGCCACATTGGCTCATCCGTTTTCATCTCTTCCTGTCCTCTGTGACGAACACAAGCCGACTCCGCCCCCCTCCCGAAGACAGCGTTGCCATTATCGCTGCTTCAACGAGTCCGGCCATAATCGGATCTGACGAGACGGGGCGCGAACCCCGATCCCCAGTGGGCAACTGCATCGACACAAAGCCGATGCTTAGACCGTTACACCACCGCGGAATCAGTTTTAACCTGTTTCATGGTGTTGAAGCTAGCATACAGCTAACGTTAGTGCAAGCTAGGTGTCACATACTAGTGCTAGCTGGCTAACGTTAGCTACAGCCAGTGTTTATGCTGTATAAGGATATTTTGAGATGACAACTAAATTCACTTACTCGCACATCCATTCGAAGTCGGAGAGTGGTCTCGCCTTCTCGCCAACGGCATGCACAGTCCTTAACATGTTCTGCATTCTCATGGTGGTCTGCTTGGACATGGCTATTAGCGTCTTTACAGAGGAGGTTGCGAGGACAGGCTCCGATTGAGCCTGAGAGGCATTCATACATGTGTAAACTAATAATAAGACACGTTAGTCCCTAGATAACGGTTCTGACCCTTTAGCCGAGCGGTTAGTGATATCGCCTTGTGGCGCAGTATACCCCGTATCGAATCCCGCACCGGGCAAGAAAATAACCGGTTACACAGGTAATGTGACCTCTGGAGGAGGTCTCGTGTTCCTTGATGTTTTCTACCTTCATTATCTTGTTACCGATGACAAATGAATTGCTACTGTTTTTGGCATACTGGCGACAGATGGAGCAGCTCATTATCACGGTCTGTGCATTATACTCCAGCTAGCCTCTCGCAGCTCCTTTATCGTCATACCTCCACTTTTCACTAAACTGTCTTTTTTCGGTTTGGTGGTGATGGTGGCTTCTTCCTCCTCTTCGGGGCATGGTTGTCTTTATGATGGTGGTTTTGCGCCTTCTAAATATCGCCACGTAACTGGTGTTGCTCGCTAACGTTAGTTAAAAGAATAGAGTAGGCTAGTACCGAGTTTGACGGATGCTGCTGTCGTTGTTCCTCTTGAGTGTGCGTAATGGTACCTGGCAGTAGCGTCAAGCAACATTCTAATACACTTTGATTGGTTAATTTCTGTTATTGTTGTTGCTATGTTATTGTTCTAATGCATTTTGGTTGGTTAATTTCTGTTATTGTTGTTGGTATGTTATTGCTGTTGCTAAGGAGAGTGCGAGAGAGAGAAAGAGCGAGGGGGGGGGGTTAAGTGGTTGGATTTCACTTTTTGTTACTCGCCATGTGGCGGGTAGGCTTCTGAGATTTACTCGCCAATCAGAAAATCTACTCGGATTTGGCGGGTGGCGAGTGTTAATTTCGGACCCTGGTGCCAACATTCAAAGTTCCGACTCTCACCGCCACACTCCTACCCTTCCTCCTCTCGCCTTCAAAAAAAACCCAAAACTCACTGTCCGGTCGGCCAAGGGGTCGGCCCCTTTGGTCGAGCGGTTTGCGATGTCGCCTCGTGGTGCAGTACTGCTGTGGTTCGAATCCCGCAGCGGGTGGAAATACGCTCGGTTACAATGTGCTTAAACTGAGCGGGTTGTCTCGTCTGATCTGAGTTCGTAGTCCAATGGCGATTTAAAGTCACGGGCGGGAAAGCTCACATCTGGCTGAAGGCCCGGCGCCTTCCGCTTCACGAAAACGCGGTCAGCGGCGAATGACAGTTGGAGACCGTGGCGTCCACCGGCCGCCGCGCCCGACTCATGCAGGACCCGGCGAAGGCGCACCCGTCCCGGAGAGGGGTGTGTGGGAGGCCGGCGGGAAGACGTTCCCGAAGACGGGGTCTGCACTTGGGGGGGGGGTCACGAAAGCGCGGAGGCCTGCGACTCCCCAGGCGCGGGTGTAGAGGTGGGGGGGAAATAGGCAAACGCCCATTTTTATTTTTTTCCTCTCCTTCCCAATTGATGGCAAAGCGACGCGAGAGTCGAACACTATTTTACCTGTTGGCCCCTCCATGTTTTCGGCGTAGATCCTTACAGTCAACATCAGTGGAAAGGTTGCTGAATAGAAAGGTTCTCTCTCGCTATATAGTAGCGAATTCGGGGGACAACGCAACCACAGGAACTGTCGCGGCCGGGAAGCGAACCCGTATCGCTCGCACCGCAGGAGACATCGCTAACCGCTCGACTAAAGGCTCAGACCCGCCAGCCAGCGACCAGCGTGTCTATTAATCCATGCACGTTACAATATAAACACAAGTAAGTCCAGGCCGTTTGTCAGAGGAAATCTTACTGGAACTGGTGAGAAGTTGTGCAGTCAACTACACTGAGACCAATAAGGTCATCATGAGATGCTTATGAACATGTGACCTGACCACAAAATAAAATTAGCATCTTTCTTTCTTTCTTTCTTTTTTTTTGAAGAAGAAGAAGAAGGAGGAGGAGAAGGAGGAGGAGGGGTGGCCATGTATTCATTAAGGGGGACTCCGGCACCCCACTACATCCACCCCTGCCGTTAGCGGCAGATTAATATCTGAAATGTAGCCCCCCCACTAGGGGGCAGCACTTTTACATACGGTTTATCAGTGACCGATTTGGGAACAAATTCCGCCCTTAAATCAGCGTCATCGGATAACAGTAAAGGGTATTGTATTGTATTGTTTTTTTTAACTTTATTTATTTATTTATTTATTGCTCAAATACGGACTTGCTTCTCTGTGTACACTCGCCAAGATATAAATGAAAACCGGTCCTTATGAACATGCCGCTGAAAACACCGCCGTGTTTTCAACGGCATTTTCGTGTTAGTTTAACGCACCCGACAATTTCTTCGGCGTCTATTGCAAACGTCCCGTCGCCTCAGCCGTTTTCTACACACCGAGTGTGTGAAAGAAAGAGTTGACCTGCTGAAAGTTGTCCGGCCGAGCTTCTGATTGGCCAAAAACTTGAGAGTCGGGATGGACAAGTCTCTCCGCAGCAGTGCGTACTGTAAAACACACACACACACACACACACACACACACACACACACACACACACACACACACACACACACACACACACACACACACACACACACACACGGCAGATGAAGTTAACTTCCAGAGAGGAGACTACTCAGCTCCTGACTTGTGCAGCGACTAGTCGACAACGAAGTTGAAGAAGACCGCGGAGGTGGACGATCTTTATGGACGAATACAGTTTTGCGTCTGTCCCGTTATGTCCCGTCGCTCATGGTCTGTCCCGACTAACGCGATGAGAGATCGGCCGCTGTCAGTTGCTTCATGGACTCTTCGCGGACCTTCGGTAGAAAACGCATTTCTGTCAAGAGACTCGTTACGAGGCTAACTTCGTTTTGCTGAATATCCAGGTACGTTATGGGCATTACATCTTGTACCTTTGGCATTCCCCCCCCCCCCAATGTGTTTTCATTATATAATTTACAGCCAGTTCGCGCGAAAACAAGCGAAAATTAAAAGCTGTGAGCAGAATAAACTAGGAAATGAATGATACCCAGAGACTTATGTGATGTCCCGAACCCAGTTTTGGATAGTTGGGTGATTCAGTTTGCTGTTTGCTGAACTATAATCTCAAACTGCAAAACCCTGTTGCCTGACAGAATACATGCGCAGAGCACATGTAGACCAAACAGTAGGTGTATGATTGCTGTATCCCCCTAATAATTTGACTTTAACAGAATGGAGTTGCCTGAGATAGTTTTTGTGTGTGATAAAGATGTTCTTGCTCATGCGTTCACACAGACTAGTCATAAAATAAGGAATACCCCTGTGTATAGAAGTGCCTTGAAAAACAGAGCTTTTTTTCCCCGAAGCATTTAATAGCCCAACTTTATTCCCTGTGGATTAGTGTGAGTCCCGTTATGTGCATTTACAGTGTGTGTGTGTGTGTGTGTGTGTGTGTGTGTGTGTGTGTGTGTGTGTGTGTGTGTGTGTGTGTGTGTGTGTGTGTGTGTGTGTGTGTGTGTGTGTGTGTGTGTGTGTGTTTGTCATTGTGACCATGTGTCTTTTAGATTTGGGGAACATGAACTTGTCTCTGGCCAGAATGGCAGCCCTGAAGATTATGCTGCTCATCTTAGAGTTTTTTTTATTGACCGAAAGCGCAAGAGGTGAGCGACACATTTTCAAGTATTCCAGTCTTCACATATTCTCTTTCTTTCTTTCTTTCTTTCTTTCTTTCTTTCTTTCTTTCTTTCTTTCTTTCTTTCTTTCTTTCTTTCTTTCTTTCTTTCTTTCTTTCTTTCTTTCTTTCTTTCTTTCTTTCTTTCTTTCTTTCTTTCTTTCTTTCTTCCTTTCTTTCCTTTACTTTTCTGTTGTGATGAGATGGCATGTTTTAATTTTGGACATAATGTAGATTTCTTTGTCAAGTGTAAGAGAAGTTGATAGGCTGTGGTTTGTGTGTATGAAGGAAATCTCAGTTGGCTCTAACTTCTTCACGCTAAGAAGTAAGAAGGAGGGAAAACTAAAAAAAAAAAAGGGGGAAAAATCCCTAAACACGGCCCAAAATCAACAGAGAGGAAAGTGAGGAGGCAAGCCAATTTATACCCCCAGTGTGTGTTCTTTTCCGTCATGGCTGTATGCGCGCATGCGTGTGTGCGTGTGTGTGTGCGTGTGCACATGCATGTGTGTGTGTGTGTGTGCGTGCGTGTGTGTGTGTGAGACTGTGGGTGCATTCACTACTTGTAAACAAAACAAACACATCCATCAGCTTCCCAGGGTGAAAGAACACAAGTCAGTGTTGGAGTCCAGCTCTCCTGGGGCTGGCCCCGAGACTGTCTCACGTCAGCCTGCGTGTGAGCGTGAGTGAAAAAGAGAGAATGAACAACACAGTGAAAGGAGAGTTGGGGACCTCGTTTTTGACCACAGCTCACGCCGTCGTTAATTGCGCCAGTGTCAATATTTTGTATCGCAAAGAAAACTTGCCCTGAGCTCATCAACACATCATCAATAATTGTCTGCGTGATTTCTGTGATTTCGTCCAGCATCCTCCACATGCAGTAAAACGTCTTACCCAATCCAGGGCAGGGAATGAGAAACCCGAAGCAATATATTAAAACAAATTTTAGGGTTTAATGAAAGAAACATTGGAAAGCCAGACAGCACTTTTCTTAGTGGGAAGACAAACAGGCTCTGTAACCCTCTCATTGTGCTTGGTAGCAAATTTAGGAGGCGTCTGATAGGTACAATACCTGCATGTGGCTATCAGGGTATTTGATAGAGGGGCAGGTAGGGGCTGATGGCAGTTTAGGAGGAAAGATAAGATCGCTCAGTGCGCAGACAATGCCTCATTCACAGCGTGGCAGGAGAGCCTTCGCTGCACGTATAAACCAAAAGTAAACAAGATGTGGAGGCTAAATAAGATTAGACAGGCAATTATGTATGTTTACAGATTAACAGATGTCACAGTAGGAAGAAATTCAACAAGGGAATCCTACTGTGGGAGAATAAAGTAGCCCACCTCGTTGGATGGGTGGTTCATCTGCAGAGCGCTGGGCTGATTAAATCACATGGAAAATAAAAAGAGAGTACTTCTTCTGTGTACTCGGTTTTTCAAACTATTTCCCCCAAAGTGATTGCAGATACGCCACCAGACACATAGAAGATTTATAGCTGGTAGACAGCCTAAGTGAGATGATGCTGAATTATGCGTAGACTGCGGATGAATTTGCTAAAACCCCTGTGTGTGCCCAGCACTTCCACTGTAACTGACAACACTGCATGCTTGGCGTTTTGATCCATTTGTAACAGCTTCATTTTGATATCCTGTGAAATGCAGTCAGTGGTTTTCATTAGAGACATGTGCTTTTCTGGAGAACCAGGGGCCAACAAAGCTGTAAAACTGTCCTTGTAAAATTTAACAATGTATGATGACATCTGTGACAAATGCAAACGAAATTATACAGGACAGGGCCCTACCGAGTTTATGTGTGAAACAGTAAAGGTGCATTGAAAATACAATATACACTGCTGTTGTCTCAGCATTTCATCAAATACACCTGAGAAGACAGCAGGTCAGAGCGAACGATTTCAAGCCTGTTGCTGTCAGTCATCATTTCACATCTGAAACGAAGCCCTTACCCTCCTGCCTTACAGTTACACACACACACACACACACACACACACACACACACACACACACACACACACACACACACACACACACCTGCAGGCTCATTCTCTGCACTGGTAGGAGCCCCTACAACTGGCTGAGTGAATACTGTTTTTTAACACCCCCTTGGAACCCCCACACTTCCTCCAACTCAACTCCTATTCTTTTCTTCTGTTGCTCTACCACCAACCCCAGCAGCTGGAGGAGGTGCTCAGTGATGTGTCCCAGCAGAGTTTCTAATGTGGTGACAGGCCAAGGGACCACTGTGGTATACTAACTGTGGAATGCAACAGGCTGGACATATGTCAATGCTGTGTGCTTTGCAGAGCTGCTCTCAGGGAGGAATGAGAGGGGCATAAGGTGTCTCTAATAGTTACCAGGACTGACACCAAGTGACGCACAGACACACGCATCCCCGCCTGCTCGCACTCACGCTTGCTAGCAATGCACTCACGCCTGCACGCACACACTTAACGCAGCTGCATTTCCAAACCACAAATGGGCAGATGGTTCATCAGATACAATTTGTGTCTTTTTGTGTTGGCTACAGGAAGAAGTCAGGTTTTTTAAGAGATGCAGGTAGTTTACTGTCCCTTCCTATGTGGATCAGTTTAATTTCAGTGTTTTAACACCAGACACATGTTTGCTTTTCCTCACCTCTCGTGCTGTCTGGAGAACCTTAGAGCGTACATACTACTCTGAAACCCTTTTGGAAAATATACATTTTATAGCAGAGTTACATCACGGTTTCATAACAAGAAGGTACTATGAGATAAACTGTATGCCAAGGGCCTTTAAAATCACAAGGCCATTTGGCTCCCAGACAGTTTTCCATTTCCCCTAAACGTAATGAGGCTAGTTTCTTGGTAACCAAATACCCCAAAGTCCTCTTATTTTTTAAATAGGTCCTGAGCAGTAAGGAGGTATAACACCGTAGTGTTCTGGCACATGGGCCCATCTGGAGCGAGCAGAAGAGAATGGACAGAAAGGGAGAGAAAAGGAGAGCGAGAGGCGTACAGAGAGTCAGGCGGAGTTGGCGTGTGGCATTCTTTTACCAACCTTGCTGGAGCCCCCGCTTTAAAAGTTGCAATGCTTGATTTGGATATGACAAATAACATCGGCCTCATGTTACATACCTGCTTTTGCCAACAAAAACAACAGGAAACTCAAAGGAATGGCATTTACTCCTGGTCCTCCACTCTAACTCCAAACACTGCGACCAATACAGTGCCTCTCAACTCTCTGTTGTGCGTTGTGATGCTGGCTGCTACATTACCCCAAATCAGGTTATGTCCAGACAACTAGCATGGCCTGCTGACCCCACAACCCCCAGCCAGCCCCTTACCCATGTCCCCCTTCTCCGTCCCCACTGCTCTCTGTGTTTCCTCCGGTTTATTACTAGTGTAAAGTTGAAGGAAGTGAATTAAGTTAATGTGCTGTCGTTAAAACAAGACATGAGCTGACCTTTACTCCCACCCAGCCTCTCTCAGCTCTCCTCAGCCCCTTATTTACTGAGTCTGGGTCCATTTGTGGAGAACAATGGATGGATTATCACGCACAGTGGTTCCCCCAGGTTGGACATGGCAGCAGTAATTAATTTTAAACACTCCTCATCCCCGTAGACCGGGCTTATTTGCCATCTATTAGAGCACACTGCGAACCGGGGACTTGCTTCGCTGAGAGGCGGCCATTTAGAGGTGCGTGAGAAGAAGTTATGAGCAGGAGCGAGCGGAATTTTGTGTGCGTTTGAATAAACGTTTGTGTGTCTGCTTTATTAAACGCTCCAAAGTAGCTCTGAGAAAAGTCATGATAATGAGATAGCCAAGGAGCTCGAGTCAATTTGAGAGACCTCAGGAGTATACCAACGGCTATTCCCCTATGCAACCAAATCGCCATTACAACCAAGGGGGAAATGATATTCTTTTTAACTATGAGTCTGCTCATTCTGCCACGATCCTAACGTTGTCACCACCACTACAGCAATATATGGACCCTGTCTATCACCGCAGGCAGCTAGCTCCATTGGGGGCTGCGAAAGTTAAAGGAAACATTCTGAAAGAAGAATGTGTTAAGCTTCACCCCTGGCAGGGGAAAGAAAGGAAAGAGTTGTAGTGAGGAGGGAGGCTGTGATAAGTGGCCATAATGGAGGTCAGTTGGTGTTTACTTTAGCAGGGTCATATAATCCTTGTGAGCAATGCTCCTTCAATGCCTGAGTTTAAACGGCCACTTCAATTAGTATTCATTTGGAATTTCAGCAAGACGTTGTCTGTGCTTGGTATTTGAGAACTCAGCTGTATGTTAATGGTCTGATTCACATAATAGGATTTTTTTTTTTTGCCAAATTTTGATTAAATCTAAATAATATGAAGGTCTGCATGTGTACAATGCTCATTAGTTTGTTTGGTCAGTTGGCTCTGAATGTGCTTTCAGACCACACACACTCTTCCTGCTGCCTGAGTGGATTTGGGTTCGGTTAAATAGAATCCCTTTAGCCTCTGTTAACCTTCGCAAAACACCCATGGAACCCCTCACCAAGTGCCACGGAGCTGTCAGTCTGTTACCATTCAAATGATAATCAACTTTGTGTGCTTCTCGAATCGATTTGCACAATTCACCACACCTAGAAATAACTGATATCAGCATGTTGACTTCTGTTTTAACATTAGATTAGTGTCTGACACGAGACACCTTTTAAACTCTACACGGGTTACTTGCACAAGTTATTAATGATGTGTCCAAGCTGATTCACAATGCATGTATGGAAGGCAAGGCACGGTGGCTGTGTTACACGCTTTGCCAGAGAGAAGCGCTTTAACCATTGGGAAGTGGGCCCGTGGAGGTGGGGGTAGGGGGGCCGCCCTGCTGGAACCTTACAAGTGACCTTACAATAACATTTCAGCTCCGCAGTGGGAAGTGTTTGTCTTGCACAACCCTTCTTTCTCAGCCTCCTTCTCCCCTCTGCTCCTGCTCTGTGCTGCTCTGTGTTCCCTTTTTCTTTTGAGGGGCCGAGTAGCCCCTCGATCAACTTTGCGCTCCACAGCTGTTTTCTCCGTCACATAGTTAGCAAAATAATGAGAATCCAACTGCAGCGCAATCTCAACCCTCAACAGGAGAAGCCAGCCTTGTTTTCCTGTCGACTTTAACATGTGGATTTATGCCGGGACCCGGAGTCTGCAGCTGCGGACAGGCCAAGATGTCAAAACCCCCCATCCTCTTGGGCTCTCCCTCTCTGGCACTTCCTCCATTCTTCTTTTTTCCTTCTGTCTCACTCAGCCTCTCCATCCATGGCCCTTCCTCCTGAAGTCTATATCGGCTTGGTCTCTTCACGATTTCACGGTCATCCCTCGAAAAAAGTGTCCAAGTGTCCGGCGGTATTTAACATTTAAGCTTTGGTGAAGGATTCCCTGGTCCCAGTTCGACATGCAGTAGCACAATAACAAATGTAGCAACAATTTTTTGCATTCAAATCAAACTGGCTACCTGCCCTCTCACTGAATAACAATCTGTAGCCATGTTGCTGACCCAAAAAACATGTTCAGCATTGAATATAAATGTTAAACTGTCTTTATTCCTGTTGGAAATGCACCTTCTTTGTTGGCTTGCTGCTGCTGAATGTAATTCAACTTTAACTGGATGTTTTGACGGCCATCCTTTCCCCCATTTTCTTACTCCCTGAGTTTTTGACTTGCCTGGCAGAAGACGCATAGTATGTAAAGCAAGCTGTGTGCCTTGATAAATCAGTTTTGCTTTTGCCTTTTTTTTCCTTTTTTTTTCTTAATCTCAAACATTATCTCAAGAGTTACCGTGGCTTTATGTACTTGATGATGGACTTTTAGATGCTGGTTGGACTACACAGGTTCAGACAAGCCGCAGAGTTTTTCGCTGTGGTGTTAGTGAATAAAGGGATGATTTCAGCGGCAGAAATATTATCTGGCCTATCATGTGCTCTTGTTTTCTGTACTTGCCACAGCCTGCTTATGTCTGGTTGTTCCAGTCTCATCCTCGCTTATCAGAATTCCAAATCGCCGAGGTACCTGTTACATGTAATTTGGAGATGAATAGGTTGCCTCAGTTTTCTTCCAGTCTACTCTTTCTTTCTGCCTCTGGTCCTATTCAGACATTCAGTCATGTTCTTATGGTTAGTTTTTTGATTTGCAGTGTGTCACTTTGGGCATTTTGATAAATTCAATATCTCTATTACGTCTCATATAATATTGTGGATATGACATCATTGCGCTCCTCACAAACAAAGAACTATTAAAGTCTCCTTTACTCTCGGTTATTCCCCTTGACTTACTCACATTCTGAGGGTTGCATTAGAAAACACTAGCTGACTCCCCCAACTCTCTTTTACCGCACCCCCCACCCCCCGCATCCCCTTCCTCGTGTTTTGTTCTGCAGTTAAAAGGTTGATTGAAAGTTATGGTGGCAACAGCAATGGCTGGCTGGGCCTAAAGAAAGCCAACCCAATGGATGGCGGGGCTAACGAGGTCTGAATGAGGCCTCTGCCACCACCAACACACACCCCAGACCCTCCTTCCAGTTTCCACAACACCCCCCCCCACCTCTTTCAGTTCACCTCCAATGAGCTTCAATGAGACCCCACATGGCTTTTTGCCTTTTTCACTTCCACTTTGTTTTTCATTAGGAATTCTTTTGACAGCACTTGGAAATACGTGGTGCATTGTGCCTATTGATTGAGACTATAAAGAGCCTTGTTTTGGTGATTGCTGGTCACAGCATGTCAAAATGAGTGTTTTCATGAGAGGTTGTCATGGTGGAATTTATTCCAACTCATTAGATGCCAGCTTTCCTCAACATTGGAGCAGTGGCAAGGAGGCCTTGAATATTTAAGTAAAGTTCTCACAAGCTTTATGCTATGAATGGAAAAATATGCCCTGCTTTTGTCTTGAGGAGCGGAGTGGGACATGAGAGGAAAACTCATTTCAGAAGCTGCAAATATAATCGGTTATATTTTATGGCACGGCTACCGCTATTCCAGACTGGAATTCTGCACCACGCAGCGAATTTGATTTGATTTCCTCCTGCACGGGGACCTGAGTATGAGTCCTGGAGTCAGAGTTGGCCAGAACACTCAGAGTCAGAGACGGAGGGACTGAGAAGAAGGGGAGGACTGCTCTGTCATGGTGATTCAGGGTTATTGCTGACCTTACTGAATCAATATTGGCTAGTACCTGGAGATGCCAGTCACATACTTAACCTTTTTTATTTACACTGTGTGCACAGTTAAGCTGTCACGTACACACACGTACAATTGCAAATCATTACAACTAACCCTCTGTCCTGATCAACCCACAGGGACTGTTTAGTACATGTATATGCAAGGGTGATTTCTAATGGATTAAAGGAAAAGACTGGGAGGAGGAGGGAGAGAGACAGACAGACAGACAGACAGACTGGCAGACAGAGATGGAGGAGAGAGGGTAGTGATCTTTGTGGGAGAGACTGGTAAGGTGAACTGGGAAAGCGGTGAACAAATTGTCACTGTGAAAGGGCGGCTACCACAGAGCAATGACAGGCACAACAGCTCCACGATGACAGATTGATTTCAGACAATATTCCTGGATTGTCAAGAGGCCCCGCTGCTGTCAGTGGGAGCTTTGCCAGCTTCTCCGGCCCCCCTCTGTCTGTCTGCTCTCTCTCCCGCTTCTCCCTGCTCTGTCTCGTCTCGGTGTCTCAGCCCCCCTTTTCTCTCGCTCTCAACCCCCACCCCACCCAACCGCTCCACCCATTCCTGTCTGATTCGCTCCGTTCTGTCCAAACACTCCTGCGACATTGCATTCTGGCGATGGCCTTCTCCCTAAAAAAAAAAGGCCTTGTTGACAAAGGCGCTGGTGTGAAGCTCCCCCCACCCCCATCCCCCCCAAGTGTCATGGAGATTGGCCGGTCCGCAGACGGCACGGTGGTGTAGGGTTCCCGGAGACGGAGAATAGGGGAGCACTCAGTACAGAGGCCAGGTCATCATCGCGCAGATGTGACTGGGGCCGTGTGTGACTGACCGCGGTGCCACAGCATATGCACGCACACATGCACATGCGCACCGGTGAGAGCATGTCTGGCTCTAACCGGCCCTGTTTACGGCCTTTGTGCTTGTCTGCCCGTCAGTAGACTGTCAGACCAAGGCCAAGCAATAGCAAACAAAAAACTATCTGTTTCTCTATTGTACACCTCCAGACTGGACTCGAACTGGATCAACAAGCAAACCGTTTGAATGCAAGATCTGGTAGTTAGTTCTCCCTGCCTCAGAACCATGCTGGAATGCAGGGGAGTCAGAGAAGGGAGGAGGGGGTGCAGGGGTACCGGGAGTGGCCGGGGGGCACTGACACCCCCCTCTGTTGGCTGACAGAGGCCTGTGAAATAACAAGAATAAAAATCTTGTAGAGAACAGAGAGCAGAGCAGGCGGAATAACAGGCAGCTACGGTATGATGTCAAGTGAACACCCTCTTGAGGACGGAGAATTTGGTTAAATAATAATCTAAAGTAAAGGGTTTAATCTTTAACCCACTTTGGTATGGAAGGCAGGTGTGTTTAAACAACACCCGGGTTGAGTTTCTTGCCCCTTAACTTTTGTAAGTGTCCATGTGTTTGTGTGTGCGTGTTTGTGCATGTGCATGTGTGTTTTTGTGAATGGCCACATGCGAGTGGGCTTAGAGCGTCCATGTGAATGTGAAGGTTCCCACTATGTCCAATTCAGTGCCAAGTGTTCAGTTCATCTACAAACATATAATACGGATGACAGTAAACAGGTGTGCCCATGTATGCTGTGTTGTGTACACCACACGCTCTCTCAGAAAGAGAGCGAGGGAGAGAGAGAGGTCTCTATAACTATGTCATGTGGCTGAGGCTGAGCCCAAGTCCAGGGAGTGGGGTGTGAGATTGCTGGGATTCCTGGTTACTGCCGCCTGGGCCCATCTAATCCCCTTTCACTCCCCCCAGCCCTCTTCTCCTTATGAGCTGTGTGTTAAAGGAGGCCTCTCTGCCATCTTAGCCTCTGCTCCCTGCCACTCTTTGAGCCGGCCCCTCCTCTCTTTAACCCTCACCCTGCCTTCATTCCCTCCTCTCTTTGTTTGCTCCCTCTGTCCTCTAGCTCCCTTACCCAGGCGCCTTTTCTCTTCCTCTTCCCGTCTTTCTCCTGTCTTTAGCCCTATCTAGCGTTATTCTCTCCCATCCTCCCGCTGCCTCTTCCCTGATAAGTGGCCCAAAGCACACACTCTGCCCCTGTGTGTGCACCATGCCTTGAGCTAATGGAGTGAGATAAAGTGGCTAGAGTACCACTCACCGTGCACTCTCTATGAAGGCCGAGGCCAGTGGATTACAGCAAGGCTCAGAGGGGCACTAAAATGATGCTCTCAAATGAGAGAGAGAGAGAGAGTGTGTGTGTGTGTGTGTGTGTGTGTGTGTGTGTGTGTGTGTGTGTGTGTGTGTGTGTGTGTGTGTGTGTGTGTGTGTGTGTGTGTGTGTGTGTGTGTGTGTAATATTTTGAGAATATTCAGATGAACTAATTTCATTCGCCTTATAAATCTTATATGCAAATACAGTTTAACAGAAATGTCTGCGTGTGTGTGCGTGTGTGTGTGTGTGTGTGTGCGTGTGTGTGCATGTGTTAATGTGTTCATGTGTTTGTATAATAACTGGAGGTTAAAAGTTGGTGGTGGTTAAGTGTAGACTTAGATTTCGGTAGTATCCAGGCTACACACACACACACACACACACACACACACACACACAGACTTGCACTAATATACACATGCACCTTTCTTCTTTTCAAACCAGCTGGAGCTGCTAGAAAGCACGCCGGTCTAATGAAATATAGCAGCTCAGAGTTCAAAGACTCCACAGTAGGGCCTGTTAAAGGTGGGCCGCGTGATGGAGATGTTTCCAGAAGCTTTATGATGCCGGAGAAATTTTGTTTTCCCCCCCTGTTCTTTTGATGGAGTCTTCAGGAGCCTGTTGTTGCGGAGCCATTAGAAAAGGAAGCAGGTTCGCTGATGTTTGTGATAATGAGCGAGAGAGGCAGCTTCCTCCCTGCTTTGAAGTCATGGCAGCAGTACTCCTTCGATTCCACATAGATGGCCTGGCCGCTTCTTATTGTCTTTATTCTAATCCCTCCCCCTCGCTCTTTCTCTAGTCTCCACAGTCTCTCGTGTCACCCAATAACTACTCCTCCACCATTCCCACCAACTGAAGCAGTTGCTATTCAGTCCACATCTGATGGTGCCAAAGAAAGAGCCATTGTGCAGGCTGGTCTTACCTTGGTCTTATCTATTGATTGGAAAGCAGAGAGGGTAAAATAAATGGTACTGATTACCACACTGGGTGAAGTTGCTGGGCAGGACGTCTGGAGGGGTAAGAAAAGACGGCATTCTTTACCCTTCGCTGCCTCGCTGCTGTCAGAACACCGTCTCCCGCTCCGCCTGTCTCCCCCCTCCCTTTTACTCCCCTTCTCCCTTCTCTGTCCACCCCTTTCACCTTGTCACTGCCCCTCCCCCCTCTCATCTGGGCTCCATTCTTGAATTGCCATGGTGGCTCTCTCTCTCTCTCTCTCTCTCTCTCTCTCTCTCTCTCTCTCTCTCTCTCTCTCTCTCTCTCTCTCTCTCTCTCTCTCTCTCTCTCTCTCTCTCTCTCTCTCTCTCTCTCTCTCTCTCTCTCTCTCTCTCTCTCTCTCTCTCTCTCTCTCTCTCTCTCTCTCTGGGCGATTTTTATCTCTGCTTGTGAAATGTATAGCCTGGCAGTACAGTGGTCTCTGAACACAAAACGTGGCCTTTCACACACTCTCCAAGCCATGGTGACTATCTCACCTTTTCTCTTTCACCCCAAGCCCCCCCCCCACCACCACCACCCAGTCTCATGTAAAGCCACTGGCTTTGGGTTTGGTTTCTCATCTTAATGAATTTTTATATGTAATGGGTTTTTTCTGCTCTTGTGTTGCCTTGCCTGAACTGTGGCTTTCCAGTACACATGCCAAGTGTACCTCCTTTGCCATCAATGTAAGAGCTCCTGTATTGTCGAAGTGAATAAGAGGTTTTAAGAGATGTATGGTAGGATGTTACTACATATCCCTGAGAGGATATTGTCCATTAAAAACTCTTGTTCATTCCTCCATCATGCCGTCGGGCTGTCAGTTAAGAACGACAGGCTTGTGTGTCTGTCCGCTGCTGCATGGTCTGCTTAACTAGCACATCTGCACCGCCAAGGAGGAAGAAACATTCTTCATCTTCGAGCACTCTCCTTCACCAGCACTAAGTCTCTATGTTAACAGTGTATATATATAAGACAAATCCTCCTACACTGGTGTTTATTAAGAAACTGAATCACTGGGTCAATGCATAGCGTGCCGTGGGCTGTTGATACACAAGAAAATCTTGTGTTTTGGCTGGAGATTAAGGGCAAAATCCTTCTCACGAGTAGATGCTTATGCTGTTGTTTGAATTACAGTGTCCTGCATTAGGGCGGCCCGCGTTACATTCATCGTCAAGTTGCTCCCATTGTAGTGTGTTGAGACCCAGGTGTTCTCTGTTGGAGCGTCTGTCAGCAGACAAGTCGAGCCTTTATTGACGTGTTTGCAATGACTTGAAAGACCAGAGCAATTTGTACGGAGGAAAAAAAATGCAAGTACACATCGTAACAAATCCACAGGTGTTTTGTAAAAGAGAAAATAAATGAGGAGTCTGGTGCCAGCACATCTGAGCATTGCTTGAGTCTGGCAACCTTATTATAGTCTCTGCGAGTGTTTTTCTGCATGCTTTTTCTCTTTCATTTGCATTTTGACATCTCCTAATTTATTACACCCCTTGGATGGCTGCATATCAGATCTTTGCATGTCTGCATATCAGAACAACAATTTGTTAACCCGGTCGGAATGGGGCATAAAACGGTTATATTTACTCTAAATCCCCAAGAATGCCCCTTGTTGAATGCACCCCTTTCTCTTAAAATAATCCATCACCAAACTGAGCAAAGAAAAACAGAGCTAATTCTGTGAGTCGCCAGACCTCCTCCTGCTCTTCCTGCACTATGAAAGATTCTATTCACACATGGAGCTTGGCTAAAATAAGGACCCACGGCAACCCGGGAAAGCCCATATGGTCATGTGTATCAATTTCCACGTACAGGGCTGCTAACAATGCTAAAAATTTGAGTAAACATTTTGAAATACTCACCAGTTTGTCGTAAATCTGCCAGATTACCATCAATCATGGTCTCTGTAGGAAAGGTAATGCTTACTTTAGCTACGAAAGAGCGCCTCCAAAATCCGAGGCTCTCTCCTGTAGCTAAAACAAACAAGCAGTTCTGCTACAGCTCTTTCGATTTATCATGCGGTGTGATTGCATATTGCATTCGGAAGTCTTTATCTGTCATTTGTGTTATCAAGCTGATAAGGAAACAGTTCCCCCTTTCTCTGTTTTTGATTTTTTTTTCCACAATGTTTCTATGGTGGTTTTGAGCTTTCAACTCCAAGGTTAAAGTGAACCTGTCCTTGAGAAAGAAGGAGGTGGAGGAGGTGGAGGTGAAGGGGGGGGTCCCTATTGAAGAAAGGATGGTGGTCATGCAGACAGCACAAACACTTATTAAGTTATTCAGACGATGGCCTTGATTTCAGCACCTCTTCACGCCTTGTTTTGCAAAGAACTTCAAAAGGTTTCTTTTTTTTCCAGGAGCGGAGATGGAGGGAGGAAATCATTTGCTGCACATTCCGTGCACTTGGTGCAGACGCCAAAGCTCTTAGTTTATTAAGCCCAACGCTCAGGAGCCAGAGTGGTCTTGAGTGCCTCGCAGAACAATACTGCACCCATTTTTGCACCCTTAAGGATTGTACTATTTAAAAATAGGAAACTTCATTCAGATTTTCCTCCCACTATTATCACATCCTTAGATTATACTCAAGAAAGGGCTTTGGCTTTTAGACAGCTTTATTTTGGCCAAGGCAGCCTCTCTGGGGATGAAGGCATTTTTGACACTTTCCCGTAACTAGACCATCTGTTTGACTTGACCAGGGTTCTCCTCGATTACTTCTGCAACCCAATAGGAGTGCTTTTTTCGTTGACTTGTGGGCTGTGTTGTGGATTTACGTAAGGAGAGGATAACCCCGCCCTTGTTCTCCGAGATTTGGTGGAAACTTATTGATGTTTTCATGGGGCAGTAAAAAAGGTCTTTCAGTATCAACTCAGTCCATATGAGCCCTTTTACCAAGCCAGATCCATGACCTGTTTGTGGTACTTCGCAGTGTCTGCAGTGCAGAGATGAACACTGAGCACCTCTGTTCTGCTCTTCTAGTAGCAGAGGAGGGAGATATGGGCCAGCTCACAACGGCCAAAAAGACTGCGGTCACGTTTTCCCCACAGACATAAACAGTGACACTTCCAATTTCCTGTGCATGCTGTAGACCAGGAAAGGCCATCCATAGAAAGGAAGGAAAAGTCAGAGTACTTTGTGTGTGTGTGTGTGTGTGTGTGTGTGTGTGTGTGTGTGTGTGTGTGTGTGTGTGTGTGTGCGTGCGTGCGTGCGTGCGTGCGTGCGTGCGTGCGAGATGCAGGGGGCTGGTTAGAGACCACTCTCAATTGATTAAACAAGATGTAGTATCTCATCTGGATTGTTCTAGGACACTGGGTTGGACAATGAAACACTGCTCTCGCTCCTTTCACATGCTGTGCACATCCCATAAACAACACAACTTTTTTTCAGGTCACAAAGAAAGTATACAAGTCTATCCAAAGCGGAGTCTAGAGTTGCTGGTTTGGGCTTAGGTTTCCGGACCCTCCAGTGCCTGTACCTTTGTTTAAGGCACATCTGTTGGCAATGTGACGAATAAAATGGCCAGATGGAGTTATCTGAGTCAACCTCCCCCAAACCAGCCCCATCAATATAAGGAAGTTCTTGTTTACACAATATTTGAAATGTGTCATTGGAATGTGACGGTGTGTGTGTGTGTGTGTATGTGTGTGTGTGTTTTAAGAGAGACCAGGTTTATTTACGCCCCTCCCCCTTACCAGCCCCCCCTTCACCTCCATTCACCACTCCATTATTTTTACTGCTACCAGACTGACCATTTGTCCTGAGGTACAGACTCTGCTGTGTGCGCCTCTGACAGGCGGTTGTTGCCCCAGCATTGGGTTGCATCCCCCCGCCTCTGCATCCCTTCTATCCCCATCATCCCCTTCCCCATAATCTGATCTGGTCAGTCGTCCTGGGTTTTGTTGAGGTTTTTTTTTTTTCTTCTTCTTCTTTTTTTGTGCAAGGCTGATGCTGCAGGCTCTGTGTGCGTGGTGGAGCAGGCCTCCCTAACACTATGACAGGGTGTCTCGGCCCCGCTCCACTTCACCAGATCTGAAGGGGCTGACCTGAGCCAATTAAGAGCTGGGAGAGCCGGCTGCTGTCCGCCTCACCGTACCCCCCCACCCACCCTCACCCCCCCACACACACATACACACTTACCCGCCTCCCCTCCACCCCATTCTCCCACCGCTTTGATCTCCTGCATGCTACGCAAAACCAGAGCCAGAACATTTTACCCTCTCTGTGCAATGGATGACGAAGCTTGTCCAATTATTACAATCTGGTTTCAACATCTCTGGGTAATCAGACTAAAAGGGTGACAAATTACCTCCATCCCTTTCCATCTGTCCAAAACCCAAGCTCTTTTGATTTTGCGAGGTGAAAATTCAGAGGCAGATTTCATTTCATTCAGTAATTTCAATACTTTTTCCTAACCACGGTGTCTGTATGTGGAAGCTAATGTTTTTTGTTTTGTTTTGTTTTGTTTTTACGTGTGTTGTTTTTAATATGCGTTTAATATGATGGCGATGCCATAATGTTTTGTGTTACTGTGCTGTACTGAAAAACAAATTCCACTGGCCTTGGTTATACGGTCATTAAAGGTTTTGATTATTGAATTTTCCAGTGATATGCAAATTCAACCACAATTTTTTTTTTTTTTTACATTTTCTACTGTTTTAATTCAGCTTCAGTATTTCAAGTCTATTTGGGCAAAGGCTGAACTCAGTTTAACTCAATGTTGTGTTGTGTATGTCTGCAGGGCCTCCGCGGGTGGCTGAGAAGGTAGCTCACAGACAGACAGCTCGGCTGGGGACTGCCATCAAGCTGCCATGCCCGGTGGAAGGAGACCCTCCCCCCCTGATAATGTGGACCAAGGATGGGCGCAACATCCACAGCGGCTGGATCCGTTTTCGTATTCTCCGCCTGGGCCTGAAGATCAAGGAGGTGGAGACCGATGATGCAGGGACATATATTTGCAAAGCCACCAATGGTTTTGGTAGCGTCAACATCAACTACACCTTCATTGTCATTGGTAAGGACCGATGGGGTTGTGTCCGTGTCTTATCAGTTGGTAATGGGAAATTGTCGATATAGTGTTTCAGCGTGCAGGCCCCTCTGAGAAGATCATTGTCACTTGCAAAAATGTTACGTGCCGTATTCATTAAAAAGTTTGGGTTTAGGCATCTGTGAATAGTGAAAATTGCCTGTCAGGTAACTATGACCAGAGACTTCCCCCAAAGGAAACGCTTCTAAAGTCTGATTGGTAACACTTCACTTCAGTCCAAAATCTGATCAAGTTGCACGTTAATAGACAGCATCCCTTATGGGGGTCAGTGTCTAAAACAAGCGGGTTTATGGAGGGATTTAGTGCCTGATCCTCTCATCTCTTGTATCTGTTTGAGCCCATAGCTCTCTGCCCAAAGTCAACAGCGGCATAGGATATTGTTTCATACTACTTCATCCTCTGTGACTCAACTGGATTTCAAGTTCTTCCCTTTCCTTAGGCTGCACTCTGTAAAAGCAGGAGGTCTGCATCTCCGCAATGGGAGGCACAGTCAATTCAATGGCAACACTTTCCACAATGTCTCACATTGCTCTTGAAAAAGGGCCCAGAGGATTAAACGCACTTGGACCGGTCTTTTTCACCCAGCGTGCCAGTCGTGCTCTGTCCGTGCGTATGTGTGTGTTTGCGTGTGTGCATGTGCATACAGTACATTTCCCCTGCTCCGGAGCAGAGCGTGATGAATGAGTGGAGTGGAGCGTGAAGGCTGTGTTTGGTCTAATTACTCTAAGATGCCTAATTAGGGGCAGCAAATCCCAGCGAGAAGGGGAGGCCAGGGGGCTTATGGAGGAGATGCAGCCCGGTGTAGCAATAGCTTCTTCAACCCCAGCCCTGGTTGTAAAGAAGACCCTTAATCAGACGGATCTGGCGAACTTGCAGCCGTATGGAGGACTGTGGTCTTTATATTAAAATAGCTCAGTATAGTCATGAGTTAGGAACTAACCGAAGTTATTTTAGGTCCCGTTCAATGTGAAGTCACCGCAAAGTTCAAAGAGACAGTATCTGCTGATTTGTTGAAATGAAAGGTTGGAGATAGAGACACCCAATGAGCCTTTAATGTCAAAGTTCACATTGTACAGATGCACTGCGTATCATGGAAGTCAATCGTGACTTTGTCTACTTCCGTAGTGTACTTCTAGGAGACTTTAAATGCATTTTATCTCTATGTAGATTTTTTTGTTATTTATTAATCTTTATCTTTCACTCTGATATACTACATATATGCAATTTAGAGTGATGATGATGCGACCTCATTTATTTCTGAGCGATTTAATTCTATTTTATCTTTTCTTTGGAATTCAGAATTTAATTGGTTGGTTTATTTTGTTCGTCACTACTCAAATGAAGTAAGTTTTCAGTTGTGTAATCTATACACACGTGTTAAGAAAAGTTGATCTATTTAATATCTAAGAAATTAAAGGCCCCGCTACTATTTCAAACCCGGTGATGTAATACTTTGGACTGATACCTTCAGGTCTGAGAATTATCTCACCATTTAATTTTTCAAAATGTTTACTTTTTGTTGCACTTAGCTTAGGAAGAGCATGTTTGTGGCAAGAATAAAGAAAAAAAATATGCAAGGGGAGGAGCTTAAAGTCACTTGCACAAGTTTCCCTGTTTGTTGTGTTCATTTGATATGTGAGTATGTTTACTTTTGCAGCACCAAATGCATTTCAGCTAAACTAATTTCAGGACCTAAAATGAATTTGGATTTAATGCTGATAGCTATAGAATGATGATTTTTTTCAATGAAGCAAGCCCCCCCCCTCTCTCTCTCTCGCTCTCTCTCACTCACACTCACACACACATGCACACATGCATAAACACAAACACAAACTGTACACCCACTTCCTACATAAATCACACAGTCAATTTATCCACAGACAGATAACATCTTTCCTTTTGCAGTGCTACAGTATGTTTACGTGACAAATGATTTATCAGGCTTGGCTTCTGCTGCAGCGTGACTGAATGAGAGTGAATAGTTGAATGAAAACTATTTCTGTCTTCTGTGACAAAGCTAACAGGGATTGCTTGGAGATCAGTTTGACCTGACCGGGTGCGTTGCTGTACTCCCGCTTTGTGGGAGTTGCTGACATGGGGGGGATACTTTTGGACAATTGCGAGTTTTTAGGAAGCCTAAGGGTCATAGTACCGAGGGATTGTTATCAGTGTTGTGTTTGCCCTGTGTGACCATTTGGCGTGACTTTTAATCATGAGTTGGTTTGCACCGTGCCCTACTTGTACTATGCGTGACAGGCAAACACCGGCCTCTCAACAGCTATTCTGCATCTCTGTTTTGTAAGACCATGAACCCCCCCCCAACCCTCCATCACCCCCAACCCCGCCAGGGACTGGCAGCCATCAGTGCTGCATTTGTTTTTATAGATAATTGTTCCATCAGGGTTGTGCTGCATTCAGAGTGCCTTTTTTCACCATGAAGATTAGGGGAGCCTCTTTTTCAAAACACTTACAGGACTGAAGTCATGGGTTAAGAGAACCATTTAAGTTAAAAACAGCCAAATAGAGCACAATTATTGTGAGCAACACTTTCCATTAACCTTGAATCAGCTAATTGTGAGGCATTTTAATACTGCTACATGTAGGTAAGTCAGCGACCCGTTAGGAGGCCTGCTGGGTTACTCAGAGAGAATGAGGGGGAGAGCTTATTTATCTGAAACGTTTGTAAATGAGGGTTAACTTTCAGCTCAGCTCGATGTAGATCACGTCAGTTTATTATTTTTGCAGGATCACAGAGTAAAAAAAGAAAGAGAAGCGAGTGCAGTCAGTTATGACGCCGTTCGGGGGAACATTTGCGACGAAGTCCTGGCAGCCTTTCAAGCCCAGGGCCCAATGTGAACTGCATACTTTTTAAACATTATGGTTTGCATCGTCTGGGACCTGCAGAGCAGAGGGGAGTTACAGCAGAGGAGCCTGGCAGGGGACAAACTGTAAGATAAAGAAACAGTAAAGAAGTGGCATTAGATTGAAGGAAAGTGAGGGAGCGAAGTGTTTTGCATGGTGATGTAAGGCAGTTTGGGGGGGTTGGGCCGGAGAGATATCCCTCTCTCCATCTGCCAGTGGACAGCCTGTCCTCTGCTGAGCTATCTCAAGAATCTGGTCAGCCAGTGCAACATGGCGCCCCCTCAATCCCCCCAGCTGGCTGTTTGGGCCCTGTTTGGGGTGGTCTCCTGACAACTGCCCCCCACCCCCCACCCATCACTTCTTAGCAAACCCCCACCCCCACTGACTGACGCATGCAACACCTATCAGTACTCAGCTGCTCAAACCAGAACAGGCGTCATGTGAACGTAAACATGGGATTATCATTTGCGGGATTGTTTTTTTTTTTTAATGTTTAAACGTAAACAGGTGATACCCAACATTTTAATGGTGTGCGAATGGCAGTACTTTTAATATCTACACAGATACACTGGCGCATGTTGCACATACCTCTATTATTGTTCTCTTTGTCTCTTGTCATTAGGCCAACTGCTGGATAAACTACCTTATGTGGGACTTATCCCATGTGGTAGCTGTTTGGAGATTTCCAGAGTGTGATGCAAGGCCACTGGGCATAGCTTTCTCTGGACAGTAGAATGTCCCCAACAACATCTGGAGTTCATTGTGACCCTGAAATCATGGGGCCTTTTCCTGTGATTCAGCTTGAGCACAACGCCAAGGGAGAAGAGTGTAGTGACCTATTTCCTGTGGCTGGATTTATGAATGGAAGTGGAATGGATGGCATCAGACCCTAAAACAGGGTTGCTTTCTAGCACAAATGGACTTGTATCGATGACAGCTGTATGGTGGCGGCTGATTGGTTTTTAAACCACTTGTCATGGCTTGAGTGTTTACTTTATGTAAGCATGCTCTTGCTGGATGGCGCGCGAAACTGCATTTACATTTTTTCATAATGAAAATCCATTTTGATTTTGCTGCTTAAATTGTAAGGCCTTTGATTTGCTGGGCAAACTTCCATAGACAAGGCTTTTAATTGCATTTTTTATACATAGCGATTCATCTCTCTGAAGTATAGAAACACAAAAAGGCCTGACATGGAAGCCTCTCCATTTATTGATGTTTTCATATCCCACAGTATATGACAGCCAAGAAGTGTCCTCCCTCCCCCAGGTCAGCAAGCCCGTTGACCTAACATTGTGAAAAGACAATAGTGGCTAAGGATAGTGGTAATGGCACTGACTCATAAAGGGCGCCATTGTTCTCAAGCATCGGCCAAAAAAGTAAAGAGGAAATAGATTCAGGAACGAAAAAAGGCCAGAAGAAAAACCCGTCAATTTGGGACCCTGTTCTGTTTTGATTGGGAGGTTCAGGAACCAGGAGGAATGTGGAGAGCCCAAGTGAGCAACAGAGAAATATTTCTTCCAACGGAGGCTGTTTTTTAAAGGAATGGGTTATTATAGTTGGCCAGTTAAAGCCCCTCAAATAGCCATGACATCATAGCGGAGCCTGGTGCTGCAGGGGACAGACAAAGGAGGGTTTGTGCCCGGAGAACCCAAGAGAGCTTTGAGGGGTTTGGGGGGACTTGCAGGGCGCCAGGGCTGGGGGCTAGAAGTCACATCTGGTCTCTCTACCTGCCCCAATCAAACACTGAAAGGGAATCAAGCATGCCAAACCGTGTTTACAGAAATTTGACTTGAGGCTAGACTGAACTCAAACGGAAAACTAGGCCCACTAAATTCAGAATGTATTGGTCTCTGTCTCTCTCTTGGGGTGTTATAAACAAAGACTGTCTTCTTAATATAGTCCAATATTTCACAAGCACATTTGCCAAACATGAGATTTATCTGGTGCTCAGCAAGGAAGATCAATCACTCCCTTTTGGCTGGTATGTATAAAAGAAGTCATAAATATTGTGCATGACTTTATCACCATATCTAATGTGAGGTGACACCCAGGTAGTATCATGTGAAGTCTTTTAACACCTATCTATTCTTTACCTGATCTACCATAATTGAATACCCAATGCCTGTCATTGTAGAAGTGGCAGGGGATGGCAGGGAACCTGATATGCTTTATTAATTCATCACAAAGTGGATACGCATCATAAACCATCTATTAGATTTCACTCATTATATTTTCTCTAAGCCCTGTGTTAGCTCCACTGCATGATGTCAGTTGATGACATAAACGCCACAGCTGTCTTCTGGAACTGAGCTTATGAAAACTGATCATATTACTCCCAAATGCTACAGTGTATGTGACCTTTGTGTGGACCCCGCTTAGAGGATCCTATCTATAAATGCTAAATTTACTCAGTCGGAGCCAAGACTACTTTACAGGGCCTGTTTTTGGCTTTGTGTCTTTGCCATAAGTATTGTATCAGTGACACTGTGAAGAAGTATAAACTGAAATGCAAGGGCTGCGTTCTAAAATACACTTCTAACCGGCTTGAAAAATAGCATCAGAAAACGACATGTTGTTGCCTCAACCATTTACTGACAATAGGTTGGATTGGATTTAAAAGTGGATAACATATCAGACTGATAAAATGTCCCATGCAATTGGAGTCATTACTTGTCTGAGGGTGTTTATCATCTGCTTTGCAAGCTGTGAAAGAGACCAAGAGAAGAGATTCCCTGGGACAATTTCAACCACACAGTGACTGTGCATGAAGTCAAAAGCATTTATAAAGCAAAACAACCAGCATTTATCAAAGTGCTGAATGACATTAAAAAAAAGAAGAAACAAATCAATCAATGAATAAATGAAAAAACAAGGACAGAAAGAACAGTACAGATAATTTAGGATGAGCCCCAACAAAACAATGACAGAAACAATACAGGACACATCAGGAGCAAGTGAAATATCAAATGAAAGTGATGCAACTGTCAGATTATGTCATACTGTCTCTCGTCACCCCCTTGTTAAAACCACCATGGTCTTTGTCACATGCTGTCTGCACAACAATTGTGTAATTTTTTACACCAGTTTCAATTTTGCTCTGCAAATTGTATTCTGTCCTCCTTGTAAGACTGCTAACATCTCAATATTTTGTCAAGCTCAGTAGTTTAATGACTTTTCCTTCGTGCCAACAGATGACTCTGGTTCTGATAAGACTGGAGCAGGAGCAGCTGATGGGCCAGAGTCTGAGTCCATCCCCGATGGCTCGTTGGGAAAACTGGGTGAGGATTTTGTCACCATGCAACGTCGTCATAAAGATGAATTCCTTAATAAATTCCTTGCTGTCCACCATCATCATACTTTTTCCCAAAAAATAAACCATGTCAGTTTAAAAACCGCCAATCTCCCTCTCTCCGCAGTGCGTCCTCGCTTCGCCCAGCCAGCTAAGATGAGAAAGAGGGTGATAGCTCGTCCTGTTGGCAGCTCGGTGCGGCTCAAATGCACAGCCAGCGGCAATCCCCGCCCGGACATTGTGTGGCTGAAGGACGACAGGCCACTGACGGAGCAGGAGGTTGGTGAGGGCCGACAGAAGAAGTGGACTCTGAGTCTGAAGAATCTGAGGCCAGAGCACAGCGGCAGATACACGTGCAGGGTCTCCAACCGAGCGGGGGAGATCAATGCCACGTACAAAGTTGAGGTCATACGTAAGTATCCTGCCGAGCGTTCTTTACGTGCCAAATGTGCTCAACCTGGAAATTTCTCGGTGCTAATTGGCAAGGTAAACTGATTGAGCTAAAGTAATTAATGTATTACTGTTTGTTTGGTTTTCTGTGATGTTTCGTGGAAATCACAGTGGGAAGGGAAAAAATGGTCTGCATTAACTCAGTGTAAGTGTAATCATTGTAATGCTGAATCTAGACTTGACCCAGGAAGAATCGGATCCTTTTGAAGATCCTCTCTCTGATCTACCTTCATCCGACTCCTGAGTTTGATCACCAAGTCTTACTCATATCCCTCCATGGATGAATGTGCTTGTGTAATCATGTATATGAGAAGCATATTGAGGAAGCAGGCCTGAGAGTGAGGGCTTGTGCTCTGGTGTTTGGGGAGGAGGTGGAGTGGGAGGGCGGGGGGGAGCAAGAAAGAGGGGCTCTTCAACCCAGAGACCCTCCACCCAATCTGGAACTGATTAAAGCCCAGCTGTCTGCCAGACCCCCGCCCCCCCCCTCCCCATGAGAAATGTGTGCTGTACAACCAGGAGCAGGGAGAGAGAGAGGAAACTAATCACACATACTTCTTGTGTTACATGTGGTATTTCTCCCTCTCAATCAATTACAACTTATAAGCCCGAGGCTTATAACGGTATGGACAACTAAGGCCTGCCCTGCACACAGAAGGTCTATCATGTCAAAATATGTATGCGTATGTGTCTTAACAGTTTTTTTCATTGCGTGCCTTCACAGAGAGGACAAACTCCAAGCCTATTTTGACGGGCACTCACCCTGTTAATACTACAGTGGACTATGGAGGCACCACGTCGTTCCAGTGCAAGGTAAGGAGCGACGTCAAGCCGGTTATCCAGTGGCTCAAGCGTGTGGAGACAAACGAGGAAAGCCGTTACAACTCCACCATTGAGGTGGGCGACCACCGCTTCGTGGTGCTGCCCACAGGGGAGGTGTGGTCGCGGCCCGACGGCTCCTACCTCAACAAGCTCCTCATTACCCGCGCCAAGGAGGAGGACGCTGGCATGTACATCTGTTTAGGTGCTAACACCATGGGCTACAGCTTCCGCAGCGCCTTCCTTACCGTGTTGCCAGGTGAGTCCTGTGACGAATATTGTCTTGAAGTGTGCTGTTCCCAAAGCAGTAGGTGACATTATGAACATGCTTCAGAGCAACAGACGAACACCATCAACATAAGGATTTTTTTTCCCATTTTTGTTCTTGCTCTAAAATTGTAACAACTGCACTCAGCATGTTCTGCCGTGTGTCACTTTGGTGTACGTATTAAGAAAATAACATGGTCCTGACTCAGAAAACACATTTTATTCAGAACTTTTTAAAAGAAAAAAAAAGAACTAGAAGAAGAAATATCAGTGAAAATACAATTCGTCGATTTTTCCCATGAATTTTATTTTCACTGATATTTTTCTCTTCTGGGTGAGCAGTTGGATGAGGATTTTGTTTATTTCTGCTCAGAAATGTAGACCAGGTTTGTTTGAGAAGATAAAAAAAATAACACTTATGCTTCATCACATGTAATATGTGTAATACAAATATTGACAAGAGTTAAAAGGTGATCCGTTACTCGTGTTTTGATCTTTCCCTGTCTGTGATCCTCTTTTTGCAGACACAAAGCCACCTATCACACCCATATTTGCGCCATCTTCCAATGCCCTTCCTTGGCCTGTCATCATTGGCATCCCTGCCGGGATGGTGTTCATCTTTGGCACAATGCTGCTGTGGTTCTGCCAGAATAAAAAACACTGCCCCCCTCCCAGTGCTCCATCTGCAGCTGCACAGGTACTGCAGAGCTCCCACAGGCTACCCTACCGTGAGCGGGACAGGGGCTGTGCGGCCCCCTCATCCGCCTCCTCCAGCCCGGAGAAAGACTGCATGGGCTCCATAAACTATGAGGAGTACCTTGCCCAGCAGCAGCTTCTCCTCAGCCAAGGGGGCTCTACCCTGCCTGCCAAAATCTACCCCAAAATCTATACTGACATTCACACACACACGCATTCCCATGTGGACGGGAAAATACATCAGCATCAACACATTCATTTTCAGTGTTAACCCTTTTAGTGCCAAGTCTTCAGCCCCTTGAATGGCTCCAGCATCTCATGGGGACGATAGGAGTTGTGGACTGAACCTCTGAGAGCTGGTTTGCAGTGGCAGGTCACCTGGCATCATTCCTCAAACTTGCCCTAACCTGTGCCAAAACCCTTCTGACACCTGGACATTTTTTGGGAGTATGTATGCACAGCGTATTGTGAAAAACAAAATCAGTGGTCAGTGATACAAAATTTGGGATATTACTTACGCCAATTCTATGTATGGTGCTTTTTTTATACCTGTCAAAGTCTCACACCACTAAAAATCCATGAATCCTTGTTGTGCACTTAATAAAAAAAAAGCCGAAAGATTCTGCAGTTTGTGGGGGTTTAATAGCAACTATTCAGGCTACCTGAGAGAATGTCTTTCTGTCAGTAGATTTTGCTGTTTTCCCACATCTACTTGAGGTGAAGTTGAGCAGGTGTTAGTTGTACTTTTCACCTCTACAGCTGTTGTAGAGCAGAGGTTTTGTGTTTTGCCCAGTCAGGATGATGGCAATGGTACTGAAGTTTAACAAGAGGGCTGGTTTTATGCTCCTTCTCAGGTAGCTCTTTTGTTTTCTGATGATGCATCATGTTTGGAATCTACATGCATTTTAACACTGACCACTATCCTTTACCTTACCGGTCTCAAATTCCAGATATTTGTCCCTCTTATAATAGTCACTCAGTACAGGGCTCAAAGGCCACATGAAATAGATTGGTATATTAAAAAAAATGTTTTAGAGGTATACAAGACTGCAAGGAATGGAGGATTTTTTAAAAAAAAATTGAAGCTGTGTGATAGGACTGTTTTCACCCAAACTTTGTTTAGGTACCTACCACTAGACAGTAGTGTGTTGAACTAAATGTCTCCTAGCAATGGAAAAAAAATGTGTTTTTGACTGCAACCCTATCCGACCACAATTTATGAAGCTGTCATTTATATTCAAATCGAGTTGAGTATTTAATTTATTTTGCTAAGAAAATGTATCAAATGTTTATTTTTCAGAGTAAGGCATTTTACTTATCTATGTAAGTTTATTAAAGTATACTGTAGTCGTGCATAGTGTATTTTGAGTACTTTGTGTCCCAGTTAAATCATTTAGTTCATGCAATTATGTAGGTATTGTATGTATTTGGTTATATTTGACAATCTTGTATGATATATTCTTAAAAAGTTCAAAAATTAAATCATCTCAAAATAGATGATTTAGCCATTCAATTAAATGACTTGAAAATTACTCATCCCTCCTGATATTGATTAATCACAATCCACATTTACAGGCTCACACCGGATGCTTAAAACTAAAAATTTGCACTTTATATTGTCCTGTGGAAGATATCAGGATGTTCTTCAAAGGCTCCCATCTACCTGCTGATCGAGGATGTAGACCCATTCTGAATGAGATGCCTTTTTTTCTTTGGGAGTCCCCCACCCTAACAGATAAGGGCCACCGGGAGGCCCCCACCATAGACCGGTTGGCTTTCTTTCTCCGACAAGGCAGATGGGCCTAGTTGACTTTTGCAGAGGGTGACACAGAGGGTAGCTGGCAGAAGAAAAGCAGTTTGTGGGATAAATGACTGAATAGATACGGTACAGACACCAAGCACTCTCACGGTCCTCTTTAGATGAGTGATGTGCCCTGCAAGACTACACCAAACGACGACCATCTTTCCCCATTTAAGAAAGTGAATCAATCCTCTCTGCTTTCCCCAGTCCTTGCTCTACACTACCACCTCATTCAACTCCAATCTAGGTAGGATTTCCTTTCACCCTTTAGGAAGTGCATTGTCCTGCACCGAGAGTGATGTGACAGGACTGATTGCCCAGGAAAGAAGGGGACCTTTGTATTGGACCAGCCGTTGTTTTGTTGTAAGCATTGCAGGATGGGATGAGCTTTGGCTCCAGATAAACGAGTAGAATGTATTAAATATCAAGCATTTAAAACCATGTAGGTTGTAAACTTGGGCATCTACGTAATTTTTATGCGTCTTACAAAACTTGAAGTGTATGCAGGTAAAATATTTTGCGTTGTCCATCACTTATGCTTTAAAATCCAAACACCTGTAAGACTTAGTAAACCACAAAATAAAATAAACACTGCCCCCATGTGGTTATATAGGGGACCAATTTAGACACATAAGTAACATCAGCTTTCATTATCAAGGTAGAATATTTATGGAGTTAATTACAAAACTACCATTGTAATTTATAGCAACTCTTTATTAGCATAACAACAACAACAAAAACAACAACAACATAAGAGACCAAGAAATGGCAACATATATAAACAACTTAAAGATCTACAGCAACACAGGAGGAAAGTAATGAGAATTTAAAACAGAAAAAAAATTTGCATTCAGCGCTTCTGGACACTGTTGATAAGTTCATCACAAAGGTTGGAGAGTTCCTCAGCCTCTTTCACCTGAGAGAGAAAGAAAGATAAAATGGATAAAGATATGCTCTATCTATTAAATCCATTGCAAAAGTCCTCCCAATTTCCCATTGTCATCGTCACTACTTGCCTATTAGATCTCGACTTACCTTCTGGTCCAGGTTCTTCTGCAGTGATTGCACCTTTAGCTGTTCTCTACGCAGCTGTGCTTGAAGTGCTGATACCTCTGTCTTAAGCCTGGACCGCACCTCAGCAATCTCTTCATTTGCGCTAAGGATGGGTCAAATTAGATAAATAAAACAATAGATAAAAGTCACAGGCCAAAATTGTACAGGTCAAATGTAACAAGCTGGCATTCCTTACCGGTCAATTTTTTCTTCAGCATGGGCTTTTAGGGTCTCATAGCGCTGCTCCTCCTTTTTGATTGTCATCAAGTACTCTTCAGCACACGCTTTCAGAGTCGCCTCATTCTAGATTGGCACAGAAAACAAATTCAAAATTCAAATTACTGAGCATCACATTAACAATAAACATCAAATGCTTAGTTTATTAAGGGAAGGGGCCCTGAGCGCTCACCTTCTTGTAACCCTCAATGACATCCTTGTACTTTCCCAGTCTCTTGAAGAGCTCAGAGAAAGACTTCTCCATGGCATTCAGGTCCCCTGCTAATTGTTCCTTCTCCAGCAGGGCCTTATTAAGCTTTTCCTGGGCCATCCCCCTTTCCTTCTCTTGATTAGCTAAGCAAAGCCAGCAATTTAAGAGGAGTCATTTTCAAAATTAATTGGTATTGATGTGCCTTGGCAATGATCTATAATGTGAAGAGATTTGCAGGACGTTGCGGTTCAAGTGGAACAATCCCGATAACTTACCCAATATCTGTGCAGTTACGAGCTCAAATTCAGAAATCACTTTCCTACAAAAGAAAGAAGGGGAAAAAGATGTCAGCTCCAGAAATAGGACTGTGTGACAAAAGATGCGAACAATGCGTGGCTTACCTCATTTCATGGCCATCCTCGCAGAGCTTCGCACACTTAACACTCCATTGCTCCTCTTTTTTCTCTGCCTATTTAAAAACAGAAAAACAAATAACCTCTCCATTTCAAAACTACATGTAATGATTTTAGAATAACAAGTTAACACGCATGACAACACATTTTGAAATGCTTCCAAGATCACGTTAAGATTGTGTTAAATTTGCATCTGATTTTTTTGCTGCATCCAAAACCAACAGATATTAAAATTCTTTTTCAGCAGTCTGGTCTAAAACACACAGAATCGAGCCAACTAGAAACCCATGTCAAAATAGTGAATACTGCACTATGTTTATTTTTAAAATTAACTGAATACATCTTAGAAAAGCTTCTTAAAGACAATTAACTCAATGCTGACCATCAAATGACCGAAAAAGCAACTAAACTGCAATACAAAACCAAATTTGACTAAAGCAGATACAACTTTCAAGATCTACCTCTGCCTGGACTTTGGCAATGGCTGCATCCAAGTCTTTTTGACTATACTTCAGCATTTCAATGATCGCATCCTCCGTGTTAGCTGGCTGGGGGAAAGGAGGGACCAGACTATCAAGCATTGGAGGATTCTGGATGACAGGACCCACCAACTAAAATAAAATAAACCAGAACTGTCATTAGGAAATCATTAGCTTTGCCTCCAGTCAGAGGAACACTTCACTTTTATCAGGCATCAGTCAACAGCGGTGGAATAAGGATGACTTACTGATGTTGTCATATCATCAACCAATTTGGAATGTTCATTTTTTGGCTGTTTTGCCGCTTCTTCTGTTGTCTGTGGTGCCTTCAAACTGGTGAAAAGAATGTTTAAAAAAGGGATTAAATTGGTTTGATTCATTCATTGTAGTATCCAAGATGATCAACATAAAACAAAGTTTTAATTTCCAGTGGCAGCAATAAACCAACAGTATATCGTACTGTGAAGCAAACATAGAAGGATGAGGGAGAGAGTTCTGAACAGCAGGGCCTCCAGACTTCTTAGGACTGTCTTTCAGTAGGGGGTCAAATTTGAGATACAGAGACTGCTTCCTCAGGGCAGACTCCTTGAACTGATGATAAAAAAAAGAGAGACCAAATTTTAGATCCAAAAATAATTTGAAAGGGGGGAGAAAAAACCCAAGTACAAAGTAAATACTCACATTGCCAGACCCAAACTGTTCCAGGTAGTCAATTTGCCCATCGAAGTCATTGGACATAACTGGGGGTGGGGTGGAAAAGCATGTTTACAGCATTAAATGTTTAGCAGCAATAAAAACGTAGCACACCAACATAACATCTACAAAATATTTAGTTTCCTCAGGCACAGCCAACCCCCCCCCCCAAAAAATCACAAGTTTGCAAAAATTATGAATGCGTGCACTGCACAATTAAGTTTCATCATCACTATTTTAGTGGAAATTGTAAAGGGTACAGTGCTGAATGTATCTTTAGTTTAAGATCACTTCAAGTCTCAACACTAGTATTACTTTATTGTTAGGAGTATTGTCATCACAGATGTAAACAACTAGGCTAAAATGGAAAAGTCAAGTGTTCCTAGTAAAATTGAGGAGCCAGATGAAATGTACAGTCAGCTAACTCACACATGGTTCCAGGAACAAACACCTCATTGGGTTCTGACAAGCCAGTCTGTGACTTCTGTTCATGTTGACCCAATTTGAAAGGTTCAGGAACACTCAGTACAGATTGCTCCGCTTCAGCTTGAGATCCCAGATCATAGTCAGAGGCAGCCTTGGACTCTTCTTTTGACATTTTATTCTACAAGGAGAGAACCCATTTATGTGATGGAAACAAACACTCCTAATAAAAAAAAAAAAGACTGTGTGTGTGTGTGTATATATATATATAAATTGCTATATTACATGTCAATACAATATGCCTTACATCATCATTCTGGGCAGCATGACTGGATTCACTCTTTGGCGAGAAATTATCTCCAGAACTGAAGAGAGAAAATACAAAATCTAGATCTAATCAAATGATGGCATGTACATGTGGCACATCTTCCATTGGTTTGACAACTAAATTGCTTTTCACAAATAAACGCATAGTATTCTGAAAAGGGGGCGGGGGATCTATCATACCACATTGAGAGTACAGCTTCATTCTCCACAGGGCTGGGCTTTGGTTCAGGATTTGTCTTCTCAATGACTGGTGTCAGTGCTTTGCCAGCAAGGCTGGATTTTATGCCACACTTTGGTGAGTCTGCCATTTTTGAACTATTTCCAAAGGGATTGAAGTTAGCGTTGTCAAACTTCTCCAAGTTCAAGTAGGAACCAGTCGGAATAGAAGCCTCATCAACTTGATTGGCAACAGTGCTAGCTGATGATTCTTTCGGTGGTGTGGAGTCCTTTTCGAGTGCAGGCTTTTTCTCTGTAGATTTCAGGCCAGGAGGACATTTGCTAAACTTCTTTGGGGGTGGCTTTCGCTTCACCTCACTGCCATCATCAAAATTGAACTCAAGTTTGACTGGGCCTTCCTTTGAAGTGAAAACAGCTTGGGATGTGGATTCATCATCTGTTGACATGGAGAGATCATTGGAAATGGGAGCCACTGCAGCTGTGAGCTTCACCTCAGAATCAACAGATTCCTCTTGAACATTAAAAGTCTCTTCAAGTTGCATTTCTTTAACTGGGGACACGTTAACAGGCACGTCATTACTTGCAACGTTTCTCCCAAGGACAGGGGAATTCTGAATTTTAGAGCCACCAGTTTGGAAAGGGTTGATTGAGTCAAGGACGTCCAAGTCCAAGTTGTAGGAACCTTTTGTTGGCAGTGGAAAATCTTCCACACAAAAACTGGCTATGGTCTTCTGCTGAATGGCAACAGTGCTGGCTGATGATTCTTTAACTGATGTGGAGTCCTTTTTGAGTGCAGGCTTTTTTTCTGTAGATTTCAGGCCAGGAGGACATTTGCTAAACTTCTTGGGGGGTGGCTTTTGCGTCACCTCACTGCCATCATCAAAATTGAACTCAAGTTTGACTGGGCCTTCCTTTGAAGTGAAAATAGCTTGGGATGTGGATTCATCATCTGTTGGCATGGAGATGTCATCGGAAATGGGAGCCACTGCAGATGTGGGCTTCACCTCAAAATAAACAGGCTCTTCTTGAACAGTAAAAGTATTTTCAAGTTGCATTTGTTTTACTGGGGACACTTTAACAGGCATATCATCGCATGCAACGTTTCTCCCAAGGACAGGGGAATTCTGAATTTTAGAGCCACCAGTTTGGAAAGGGTTGATTGAGGCAAGATTGTCCAAGTCCAAGTTGTAGGAACCTTTTGTTGGCAGCGGAAAATCTTCCACACAAAAACTGGCTATGGTCTTCTGCTGAATGGCAACAGTGCTAGCTGTTGATTCTTTTGGTGGCGTGGAGTCCTTTTCGAGTGCAGGCCTTTTCTCTGTAGATTTCAGGTCAGGAGGACATTTGCTACACTTCTTGGGGGGTGGCTTTTGCGTCACCTCACTGCCATCATCAAAATTGAACTCAAGTTTGACTGGGCCTTCCTTTGAAGTGAAAACAGCTTGGGATATGGATTTATCATCTGTTGGCATGGAGATATCATCGGAAAAGGGAGCCACTGCAGCTGTGAGCTTCACCTCAGAATCAACAGGTTCCTCTTGAACATTAAAGGTATTTTCAGGTTGCATTTCTTTTACTGGGGACACGTTAACAGGCACATCATTGCATGCAACTTTTCTCCCAAGGACAGGGGAATTCTGAATTTTAGAGCCACCAGTTTGGAAAGGGTCGACTGAGTCAAGGTTGTCCAAGTCCAAGTTGTAGGAACCTTTTGTTGGCAGCGGAAAATCTTCCACACAAAAACTGGCCATGGTCTTCTGCTGATCATCACCTAAATATGTGACTGCAGGTAGTTCCTCTTGAGGTGGCGTGGAAAATATATCTTGATCCTCAACATTTGTGTCTTTTGCCACAGTTACAACACTGCTATCTGTAGAGCATATGTTTGTGGAGACATTAATGAAAGAATCTTCCACTGAGAGGATGAATGGAAGGGTCTCGTCCAGTACAGTTTCTGTTTTGGTGGGCTCCTCTGGTATTTCATGTTGAGGGCAATTTTGCCCTGGAGGAAGTTCTTCAACTGCAGGCCTCGCTGGCGAAAGTGCCACCTTATTAGACCCCTGAAATGGATTGATGTCATCAAGACTATCAAAATCCAACTGATAACCAGTGTTACTTTGTATGGGCATCTCATCCTTGGGATAGGATGACACTTCTGTGGAAGAAAGAAAGCCAAGGTAAGTTTATTTTTTTAGCATATTTCATACTGAAAGGCAATAAGACAAGTAAAACAAATAATTTTCTCTACTGAGCAGTCATAAATAACAATGAGGATGCAATATCTGAAAGTTTACTTTTACCAGATCTGTGCTCATCAAATGGCTTAGTGTACTCCTGAGGCAAATTTCTGTAAATTCAAAAGAATCTTGATTAGTTAAGTCAGCTGTGTAATATGAAGTGGCATATGGAGTACAAGAAAGTTGAGTACTTACTTTGTGTTATCCAACTGTAAAGTTAAAGTATCCATGGCTCTTGTACACTCATCTATGCTTGTAATTTTAACAGACTTTGTGGGAGATAAAATTCTTTTGGTGACTGGGTCTCTTCTTGGAGTCTGAAAACAAACCTATACACACAAAATGTGGAGTCATACGATAACTTGAGCACAAGTGATTTGTCATAGCAAGAATATCACACCCCTCCAAATTTCCCACTGACAAGCACATGTGGGATGCCAGATGACTCTTGAGAAGAGCACAGGTAAGCACCTGACTCAAGACTCTCTGTATAGCCATCCCGTAGTACTGCTCAGCAACAGGCTTCCTTTTCAGTAACCTTCTCACCCAGTTACTGGTCCTCTGCATGGTTCAACGCTCTATCATACTATTCCTCAAAAATCAAGGAACACGGGTTTAAAAAACAGCAAACCTTTCACCGTGTCCTCTATGGTCACAAACCCCTTTGAAAGATTAGCACTAGCCAACCAGACAAGCCATGTCAGACCTCCCTCAGTTCATACAGAGGCAACAAGGTTTGTGGTAGATGTGGCCACCACAGGCCTGATTCCTACAGTATCTAGCCAAACCAGTGTTTACACCAAGATACATGTACACTGTATCTGAGGTCTTCACAACTATATTTAACCTCTCAATGTCCCAATCCATAGCCTCGGCATGCTTTAAGACCACCTCTATCATTCTTGTCCCCAAGAAATCAACACCCACATGTCTAAATGACAACCAACCCATAGCACTCACCCCCATTGCCATGAAGTGCTTTGACAGACTGGTTCTGGCTCACATCAAAAACACTACCCCCCCCCCCACATTCGACCCACATTAGTTCGCCTACCGTCCCAAAAGGTCTACGGAGGACACCATTGCCACTGTCCTGCACTTTGCTCTGACCCACCTTGAAATTAACAACACATATACATCCGGATGCTGTTCATAGATTACAGCTCTGCTTTCAACACTATCATCCCTGCCAAACTAACCACCAAACTCCTCTCCCTTGGCCTAAACCCCTCCCTCTGTAACTGGACCCTGGACATCCTGACCAACAGACCTCAGTCTGTTAGGTTAGGTGACTACACCTTCTCCACCCTGACCCTCAGCACAGGTGCCCCTCAGGGCTGTGTTCTGAGCCCCCTCCTTTTCTCCCTCTTTACCCACGATTGCCTGCTAACTCACCCCTCAAAACTTTAAGTTTGCGGATGACACCACACTCATAGGCTGAATCACCAACAATGATGACAAGGCCAACAGGGACGAGACTCAGCACCTCACATCATGGTGCACCATCAACAATCTTGTCCTCAGTGTGCAGAAGACGAAGGAGCTGACTGTGGACTTCAGGAGGTCTAGAAGCTGCAGCCACTCCCCCATACACATCAATGGGGTGGAAGTGGAGCATGTGTCCAGCTTTAAATTCCTTGGGAGTCCACATCAGCGAGGACCTTTCCTGGACATCAAACACCCAGACCCTTGTGAAAAAGGCCCAACAACGCCTGCATTTCCTGAGAAGGCTGAGGAGCACCTGTCTAGCCCCTAAAATTCTCACCAACTTCTACCACTGCACCATAGAGAGCATCCTGACCAGCTGCATCTCAGTGTGCAAAGGCAACTGCACATCAGTAGACCAGAAAGCTCTGCAGCGGGTCGTCAAGGCGGCCCAGCATATCACCAGTACCGAGTTCCCAGCCATAAAAGACATTTATCACAAACACTGCCTTCGAAGGGGTCTCAGCATCAACAGAGCTCTCACCCACCCCAACCATGGACTGTTCTCCCTCGTGCTCTGGGAGACGCTACAGGAGCCTCAGAGCCTGCGCTACCATGCTCAAAAACAGCTTCTTTCCCCAAGCTGTTACCCACCTGAACCTGGCTACCCACTGAATGTCTGTAAATATGTTTATACTCGTGCTCTTTTTTTTAAACTTATCATTAGCTTTTAGTCTTCATCTGTACATATCTTATACTATGTTTGTCTATGTCTGTCTTGTAATGTTTGGCGAAGCCGCAGCCCTTATTTCGTTTTTAACATGTGCCTGCACATTGTTTTTAATGACAATAAATGGAATTGAACCACAAGCTCCTGCAGGCTATTCCTACACATCTGACTGTGCAAGTGCCATCTGTCAGTGAATCACCAACTTCCTGGAAGACAGGAGTTGGCATGTCAGGCTGGGTAAGTACACCCCAAACACATGGACCCCAAACACTGGTGCTCCCAAGGAATACGTGCAGATGAGAGGTCAAGCAGCTGGCTTCCTCATGCAACCATAACAACCTGAAGCAGAGGATGGAATTTATTTAGCAGCTGAAGATATTCAACCTGCCACAAATTTATTTAGCAGCTGAAGATGTTCAACCTGCCACAAACATCAAAGGCCCACTATTACAGAGCCATTATCTGGTCCATCCCCAGCCTTTTTCTAACTGTCTGGTTTATGTCAGTTACCTCCCGGGGCAAGGCCAAACTACAAAGCAGCAATCAGTGAAGGGAGAAGACCATCAGCTTCAAGCTGCCCAGCCTCCAGGATTTCTATGATGCCAAATTAGGCAGGTGCACAGGCAATATCATTGCAGGCCATTCTCACCCTGGCAACTACATATATCACAAACTTCCTTCCAGAGAGATACCAGACAAAGCAAAACAAAAACAACCAATCATAAGAATATCTTCATTAACAAGACAGTGGCCGTCAAAGAATTTAACTAAATCAATTAAAACTGTAAAAGCTCATATGCCTAGATCAATATTAATCCCCAGATTGATGGTGAGATTGTGTTCATGTTGTTTACCAGTACAATATAAATACTACAGAGAGCCACTCTGCAGATTCGTCAAACTACAGAAATGACCAAATACTTCTAAAATTAGTTTCTTCTTTAACCACCTAGGTAAATTTCTTATCGATAATGATTGGCTACTCAGATTTTCTACTTTATATAATGGATCGTTTCCAAAGTGCTTTTATGCATTTATGTATCCTAGCAAGTCAAATTCCTTATGTAAGTAAACTTGATTTTGGTCTACAGGGTCATTTTTATTGCATGGCCCAATAAATCTAAGCAGCACCAGTGAAATAGAAAACAACAAGCATACACTTCATAAAACTGAGATGCTCAGAGCAGATGAAAGCACTCTCTTGTTATTAAGAAGTTATAGCAAAAATGCTAATTGGACAAAAAAAAAAATCCCCTTGTGCTCAAGGCTATTCAGAGTTAATAACCATAAGAGAAAAACACAGCATGTGACCGTTTGTTATGAGTTACTTTATGTCCTCTGTCACCTTGTTTTTTTTTTTTTCAAAAGGAACAGAAGGCAGAAAGTGGGACTCAGCCTTCAGTACCCCAATAGAACTTTTTTCTATACCTTTGCTCCCTTTGCCACGGTTTTGTTGGGTAAGTTTTCTGCTTGACGCAAGATGGATGGCCTCCCAGTCGTCTGTTCCAGAGCAAAAATGTCATTACTTGAGATACTTTTCTTCCTCCCAGGGCAGACCCCATGATTCTCATCATTTACAGCAACAGAGCTCATCCTGTGTGAAGGGAAATAGGCATAAGGAGCTGACACAGAGACTAAGTCTGAAGTTGTCCTTTTTGGCCCCCCTGACTCCGTTAAAGTGTTTACAAACAGTTTTGGCAACCTGTCCACCCTTGTCAAACCTCATGTCAAAAACCTTGGTGTGATATTTGATTCCGCCTTCAAGTTTGACAAGCAAGTTAATGCAGTAGTAAAAGCCATTTTTTTCCAGCTTCCTACTAGTGCCAAAATCAAGCTGTTTCTCTCTTAAAGCTCTTGAGAAAGTCACCCACTTTGATATCCTCCCACTAGGACTAACTGCAACCCCATGTATATTGGGATTAGTCAGTCATCCCTGTACCGCCTGCAACTTGTCCAGAATGCCGCAGCCAGGCTCCTGACCGGTATCTGAAAGGAAGACCATATTACTCCTATACTGGCCTCTCTCCACTGGCTGCCTGTGCGGTTCAGGATTGATTTTAAGGTTCTCCTGTTTGTTTTGTATTGTTAAACTTGTTAAGTATTGTGGTGAGCCACAATATTGTTGCTATCGTTTTTGAATTAATTCGCATTGTTTATTATCTAAAATATTTGGGCAATTTTAAGAAAAATCAATTTGAGCGGATTTTGAGCAGTTATTGGGCTGGAAAACAGGGTGAGGCTACCCACACCGCACTCACACTTGGTCCGTTTTGCTGGTCCGAACTCGAGTGCGAGTATCCCCGCTCCCCTTACTGCTCTCTTGACATTATATTATTCGGTTGTGAACCCTGGTCCGTTTACGTCATCCACACGTTTTTTTAAATCAATGTCGCAATAGAACAAACTATTTGCCTCCCCCCCATCTTTTTGCTAATATGGTGTGAGCACCAAAATAACCGTGTTCGGCATTTTACTATGCCATAAATGCGTCCCGCTGTGCCGGGATCAGACTACACGATTTCAGCCCAATTTTGACGTCGCCGACAAATTTCAAGCGTCGGGCCCGATGAACGTCGGGAACGACGAACGGGCGTCTTCACCTCGTGTAGTGTGACATGAGTTTGGAACAGCGATGTGGCGCCTGGGACCCCCAACGACACCCCGACGCAGAGTCCACCATGTCAGTTTTTTCGGAGGGGGGGGGTATTTTCCTGCCTAGTTTGACATCTCCTACGACGTTCCTTGACGTTGACCAAAAGGACGACAGAGTGCTCTCTGGTGCACATACGTATGGCAAACATGGCAAAGAGAAAGCGATGCTGTCATTGCTGTCAGGCGGAACGACGAAACCGAGGAAAGGTTCGTTGAACAGTGGCAACAATACCCCTGCCTCTTTGACGTTTCCTCGAGGGAGGACCATGACAGATTCAAAAGATTGGCTAAATGTTGGCGAGAAATACCGGAAGCACTTCAGCAACCCTGTTAGCAGCTGGCTAAACTATGCTAGGTTGTCCTTCCCCAGTAGCACTAGGCACAATAGCGTCAACAATCGTTTTTTTTTCTTTTCTTTGTCGTTTTTGGAACACAAGACCACCAGCATCACGCAAGTTTTCTGTAGCCACGATTGACAAGTTGTTTACCCTCCTCCCCGACAACCTATGAACTCACGCAAGATCGTGAAAGCAGCATACGACGATTGGTTGGCCGGGTCATACTTGTGGCGTCGCCAGCCTGCCGGCGAAGACGCAGCAAGAATGTATGGCACTTACGATTGCCTAATCTGACGTTATAACTAACGTGAAAGACAAAATAGTCTGATCCCGGCTCACGAGTGATGCGAGCTGCCTGGATAAGGAGGTTTTTGCACAGACAGGCGGCAATGCGAAATGAATTTGAAAATGTCGGTGTTTTTGTGAGTAATCTCCATTGACACAAGATTTTCATCCGCCCAAATTTCTAATAAACAGGAGATTTCCCCCGTCGACCATAGCTCACCTTTCCTGCTGATGATTGTGTGACCGTCAAACAAATTACACGTCATCAACAGTGTTTACTTACTGATTTCAGTTCGGATAGTTTTCACACCAAATGCGAACAGCACTAGAGTCCAGGTGAACCGCACCCAGACCCCCGTTTTCTGAAAGACTCGGGTGCGTTCCCTTGATGTTCGGAAAAACAGCTTTCACATCAACAAAACAAACCGAACTAACGGCTCAAACTGACTCGAGTCCGCACCAAAAGCCATTAATACAGAATGTTGGCTATCCGCTAGCAGCCGTTAACGCTCAACAACTTTAATTCGGTGAAAAATTAACACCTCGTAACAAACACTCGATCCCATTTGGCATATAGCATCCACTGTTATCGTGTAGCTAATATCGTCTTATTTCCATCACCTACCTCGAAAAGCAGTCGAAGTTAGTTAGGATATGCCACTTGCTCAAAGCACACGGCCCGCTTGTGGATTGAATGATTTTTTTTCGTTTGAAAAGCGCTCGGCCGCTTCGTTTACGTATCAGTTTAAATTTAAAAGTCTGAAACTAACCAATAACATGGCATGGCGGAATCGCGCAATGCCTCTACACAGCCAATAGCGTTATGGAACAGAATGAACGTTATCCGCAGCTGCGCAGTACTGAATCAGTGACGTCATTGTGGGTTGGGCGGACTCACATGCCCCTTTTGCCTATCATTTTTATGGGCGAAGTCGCACATTTTCCAAAACAGTTTGAAACTCGGTGAAATTTTGCAAAGCACGTCAAAGTGTTGTATTGGATTGACACGTCAATCCAAGACATTATTCACTTGATGTGTCAATCCAAGATAGTGGGTGATTATTGTAATAATATTATGTTAACGAATTAAAGCCAGCTGTAGAATACCATGAAGAGATTCAAGAATTTCAAGCAAAAGTCAAAGGAGTCCAGAGTTCATCACTTGTAGACCCTGGGAAAATGACCAGATCAGTGCAGTGCATATACTAATACTCGCTGTAACGTTAAGAGTGTGCATGGACCGTTTGATTTGTTGTTTCGCAGTGTGCTTCCGCTGAAATCGGCTCGGTAACGCAACACATAATGTGACCATTCCTGACTAAGACCTCACCATGGTGTCGATGGTTTTAAAAAAATGAGCCCCGCCCGCTAAATCCAAGCGTCGCTTTCGTGTAGTACCGGCAGGTGGCAGTAACTCGTTTGTCATGCATCTGAACTACCGAGAACTGTGAACGCAGAAATAATCCCGAAAGTCAGCGTTTACGCGCCATTTTCGAACGGAAGAAAATATTGTTGAGTTTCCGATGGTCGAGCTAGGCTAGACCCGATCGATATGTCGCGGAGAGGCTAGCTAACTTCGCTGACTGAATATCTCTATGTCAACATGTACGCAAACGGGAAAGGTAGCTCACATGATAATATCCTTTGCTTAATTCACTGGTATGTTTTTAAAAGCGTGGCCAGCCAAAGTTGTGATAACGTCTATCATTTGCTGATCTAGCTAGGGCTCTAGCGGTAGATTAGTTGCATTGCGAACGCCAGTTTTCGGTAAGGTTTTCTTAATGAAACCATGAATGTAACTCAGATTCTACAACAGTTCTTCTTAATGTTAGCTTTGGTAGTTGATTTTGTAACATGGACTACCAGCTAAGTTAAATTATGAATCAGCTAATATACTAGGCCAACGATGGTTACTTTGCCCAGTGTTGATGTATTGGACGCTTGCAAACAGGATTGTTGTTGATTTGTATGGCACATAGCAGTTTATCGGATGCTAGTTGAACTAATTTTAAGTAAACTAAGATTCTTTCCTGCGTGTGTCGACAGGATCTGTGGATTCAACGCTGGTTGACGCCAGGTAACGTGGTCGTTAGCATGATGTTTTCCTATGTAGCAGTCGCACTACAAATTCCTAAAAGCTTCGGTTTTCATAAACGGAAAAGAGAGCCAAACACATCACTGTCTTGAAATATGTTGTATCCAGCAATTATTTGCATTCCATGTAGACATTTGGCGTCTGTCAGCGAAATTTCCTTTATTTTAGTCACTTTGGATAAGTGTCTGCTGACACACACACACACACACACACACACACATATATATATATATATATATATATATATATATATATATATATACACATATAGTGTGTGCATTTCTACTTTTTTTTCTGGTCACAGTGGTGACAGTGATTCCATCAAAGTTTTTGTGCGAGTACGACCTCTGACCCAGGGCACTGGCTTGACCACGGATAGAGATCAGGGTTTCTGTCTCACAGTCACCTCACCCAATACCATTCGTCTACACTCAAAGCCAGAACCAAGGACCTTCACCTACGATCATGTCGCTGACATTGACACATCTCAGGTGGGTGTCATATGGTCACATGCATTGTATCAACATATTTGCTCATAAGTAAATCGTAATAAACTTGCTGGAGCAACTAACTTATTCCCAGGCAAGGTAGAATAGCCTATACAACTAAATGATTGTCTGCCTGCAATGTCAGAAGTATCTTGTGAATCTCACTGTACCTCATTGTCCAACAGGACTCCGTATTCTCCTGTGTTGCCAAGAATATTGTGGAGTCTTGTATGAATGGATACAATGGTACTATCTTTGCCTAGTGAGTGATGTTTACATAATTTGAATAACTCTGTAAAGCTTAGTTATTCCTTACATCCACTCTGCCTATTATGTCATGTACAAGGTATACGTTATTTGTATCTGACTCTTCTCTTTGCTTCTGCAGCGGACAAACGGGCTCAGGAAAAACATTTACCATGCTTGGTGAGAGCTTGTCAACCATTCTTATTGCTACCTAACTCTAATAAAGGTCAAGTAATAGAATCACTGAACTGATGTTGTGTTTTCCCTCCAGGCCCATCTGACTTTGATAATTTCACAGATGAATTGCGGGGTGTCATTCCTCGTAGTTTTGAGTACCTCTTTTTTCTCATCAACAGAGAGGTGGAAAAGGTGAACGGAAAGCTTAGATATTTTAATCTCCATAGTTCAAAGCCAACATTAGCATGTAACGAATGTTTCCAATATAGGCGTCTGGGTGGCGTGGCGGTCTATTCCGTTGCCTACCAACATGGGGATCTCTGGTTTGAATCCCCATGTTACCTCCGGCTTGGTCAGGCGTCCCTACAGATACAATTGGCTGTGTCAGCAGGTGGGAAGCCGGATGTGGGTATGTGTCCTGGTCGCTGCACTAGCACCTCCACTGGTCGGTTGGGGCACCTGTTTGGGGGGAGGGGGAACTGAGGGGAATGGCGTGATCCTCCCACACGCTACATCCCCCTGGCGAAACGCCTTACTGTCAGGTGAAAAGAAGTGGCTGGCAACTCCATGTGTATCGGAGGAGGCATGTGGTAGTCTGCAGCTCTCCCCGGATTGGCAGAGAGGGGTGGGTGGGGGGTGGAGCAGCGACCAGGCATGGGGTAAGTGGCCAGATACAATCGGGGAGAAATGGGGGGGGGGGCGTATTGGAAATAACCTTTTGGTTACTTTTTTTTTCTTCCCCAAAAAGTCTGGGAAATCCAAGAGCTTCCTTTGCAAATGTTCCTTCATTGAGATCTACAATGAGCAGATCTATGACCTCCTGGACAGTGCCTCAGCTAGCCTGTTCCTCAGGGAAAACATAAAGAAGGGTGTGTTTGTTGAAGGAGCAGTGGAGAAATTTGTCACCTCAGCAGCCGAAGCTTACCAGGTAGGAATTCACTGAATGTTGTGTTGAAAGTCATTGAATGTTCATAGTCATACCTGTCAACACACAAGACATTGTATCCCCTCTCCCTCTTAGGTTCTGTCTATGGGTTGGCGGAATCGAAGAGTGGCATCAACATCCATGAACCGGGAATCCTCAAGGTCACATGCTGTATTCACCATGGCTCTGGAGTCCAAGGAGTCGATAAATGATGTAGTGAATATTCGAGTGTCTCAACTGAATCTGGTGGACTTGGCAGGGTCTGAGAGACAGAGAGACACACACACAGAAGGCTCCAGACTCAAGGTGAGACTTCATTCTAGAAAGGGGTCCATGCTAAGTTACGACACTGGTGATTTTTGTTGTCGTTACCATCTGTTTTCTATCTTCTCCACAGGAGGCCAGTAGTATCAACCGCTCCCTCATGTGCCTTGGTCAGGTGATCATGGCACTGGTGGATGTGTCCAATGGGAAGAACCGACACATCTGCTACAGGGATTCTAAACTCACCTTCTTGCTAAGGGTAATTGCCCTGTTACAGTCAAGTCAAGTTCATTTGTATAGCCCAAATTCAAGAGTTATTTCCGAAGAGATTTACCCACAGTACATTAAACAACAGTATATGACAGTCATGTGCAACTGTTTATTTTACACATTTACTTTGTAGTGACTTTTTTTTTTATTCACATGGAATTTCTGTTTTATTTTACTTTGGAAGTGAATGTGGAAGACCAGACTGAAATGGTACCATGACGATTTTATGTTTTCACTTAGTATTGGGTGGTAATGTTTTTTGTTTATTTGTTTTGAAACCTTGCAAAATAGATTCACTGTCATTCACAGAACTACATATTATGACTATCTTATTTCAGTCAATGCCAATAATAAGTATCAGAGACTCTATAAACATATTTTCTCAAAAATAATGACCTTTCTGACTGCATTGAATCCCAAGTAATATTGTTATTAACAAATATTGCCAGCAATGCAGTTTAGCTCAAATGAAAAAGATACAGTACCATCACATATTTCCATGACAGATTTTTTTTTTTTTTTAGATATATTTTTGGCATTTTGTGGCCGTTATTTGATAAACAGGAAACACAAGATGGACAGCACGGACTTGCAGCAAAGGTTCTGATGCTGGTCTTTGGCCCTGCTAGACACAGACACCAATTTGATCAAGTAACAATAACAATCGACAACTCTGATTTCACAAAGTGTGGCAGCCAAAAATCTTGGTGTTACGTTTGATCCCAGCCTTTCCTTTGAGAAGCACATTAAAGAAATTACCAAGACTGCCTTTTTTCATTTACGTAATATAGCTAAAATTCGGTCTTTCCCGTTCATGGCTGACACAGAGACTGTTAATACATGCCTTTGTTTCATCCAGACTTCATTACTGTAATGTTCTGTTTTCAGGTCTGCCACATGCTAGTACTAAAAGTCCTCAGATGGTTCAGAATACTGCAGGTAGAATCCTAACTAAAACGAGAAAATTTGACCATATTACACCAATTCTTGCCTCCCTTCATTGGCTTCCTATCCATGTTAGATCAGAATTCAAGGTGCTTTTGCTGACATATAAAATCCTAAATGGGCTTGCCCCATCTTACCCGTCTGATCTCCTTAAACCATACATTCCACCTCAAGCTCTCATCTCATCTTCAGCCGCTTTTCCGGGGTTGGGACGCGGTGGCAGCAAGCTAAGTAGGGCACTCCAGATGTCCCTCTCCCCATCAACGCCCTCCAGCTCCTCCTGGGGGAGCTCGAGGTTCCCCAGGAGGAACCTCAAGCTCTTCACTCTCAAAATACAGGGCTCCCGTGTGCACCCAACGTTAAAAAGAAGTCAGCTGGTGGCAGGACCTTTTCCTACTAGGCCCCATTCTTGTGGAATAATCTGCCTGCTGCCGTCAGACAATCAGTCTGTTGAGTCTTTTAAATCCAAACTTAAAACTCGTCTTTTTGCCTTAACCTACAATTAGTTGTCCTTAAGTTGAGTGCTTCACAGCCTGTACTGCATGGCGGGTCGGTTTCTGTCTCAATGAATTTACCAAGCACTGTTCTGCTGACGAGATTATAGCGTATAGATTATTGACTATTGCAAACTTTTCTCTCGCATGTCTTTTCTGTCTCTCTGAATGTCTTCCCCTTTCTCTTCTGTGTGTGTGTGTGTGTGTGTGGTGTGATGTGAGTCTCCCTTGTGCTTGTGTGTGTGTGCAGTATGTCCTCTCAGGTCTCCATAGTGATGGTGGTCGCCACCTGGACACTGCTTGGCATCCCCCTCGTCACATTTTCTTTTTATATCTCTTATAAATCCATGTTACTATCCTGTTTCAATGTTATATCCTTCTCTCACTCAGATGTGTGACTAATGTGTTTTGTTTTGTTTTTTGTTTTTTTTGTCTACATGGTGACGTTGGTCGCGTGGCTCAGGTCCTGTGCTGTTCCAGTGGTGTCTGTACACTGCTGGGCATCCTCCTCATCATATTCTTCATATATTTTATAATTCTGTTATTCCCTTTTTGTGTTGCATTTTGTAAATTGTATAAACACAACAGTCATTTCATGTTGTCCGTCTTGGGAGAGAGATCCCTCCTCTGTTGCTCTCCCTGATGTTTCTTCCTATTTTTTCTCCCTGTTAAAGGATTTTTTTAGGGAGTTGTTCCTTATCTGATGCGAGGGTCTAAGGACATGATGTTTTGTTGCTGTAAAGCCCCCTGAGGCAAATTTGTGATATTGGGCTATACAAATAAAATTGACTTCAGTTGACTGAGTCAAATTCAAACTCAGGATGTTGCGATCAGATCTGAGCTTACATGCAACACACAACTGGTTGAGCCACATGGACACTCCATTTCAGAATTTTAATCTCTTTGCTTATCACTTTTTTGCGTAGCTTTTAGGGGAAAAAAATACTTCAATTTAAATAAAAAATTCAGCAAAATGCAAGAGGTAAACATTTGCACATGACCATATCATGCTGTTGATGTGAAAAGGGGTTTCTATTTTGAGATTTTAACCCATGGACTATATTTTTTTTTTTTCATTTAGGACTCTCTTGGAGGAAATGCGAAGACGTACATCATAGCCAATGTGCACCCTGGATTGAAATGTTTTGGGGAAACATTATCAACGTTGCATTTTGCCCAGAGAGCAAAGCTGATCAAGAATAAGGTACCTGTCACTGTACACTGATAGAACATGTACTCCATATAGAATTGGATTGGACTGAACAGTGTCCAGGTAATCTCGTTCTCTTCATCAGACCACCCCTCCAAGTAATTACTCTGCTTTACCAGGCTATGATCAATGAGGACACACATGGAAATGTGAGGCAGTTGCAGGCTGAGGTGAAGAAGCTGAAAGAGCAGCTTGCACATGCGCTCTCCTCTCAGGCACATGTGATGGACAATGGGAGGGATGTGGTACCAGGAAGACCCCAGCTCCACACTGGTAGGAACAGTTTTACCATGTTCACATAAACTTTTTTTTTCTCTGAAAAGAAATAATAAGTTACCCAAAATCAAAGGATGTGAACAATTCTCATCAAGTGATGATAACAGCAGAACTGAGACTTAAGGCTTAGGGATCTTTTCCTTAACTGGCTTTGCGAACTGTTGATAGCTGTTTACTGAACGATTCTTGCAAGATTCTCGCACCAGTAATTAAAAGCTTATTTTGATTTAGTAGTCGGCTACCCATTTCATAAGCCTATAAATTGAGTCTCTTGTTAACAAATAATAACTGCAATTGCAGTTCCCTAGAAATAGGTTTACACTATTTGTATAAAAACAAAAGATGGAGAGATACTGTTTCTCAGGAACAGCACAGTGGCATAATGTTGTAAGAATCGGAGTGGGATATGGATCCCAATAAGGGAAAAGGGGCACTACGGTGAAATAAGGGACCCAAAGGGGTGCTGGGGTGGGATATTGCCGCTGCTTAGTAATGTCAATTTGAGAACTCCAGCAAGTGGCTCTTGATGACATCACTGTTTGATTTTTAGTTCCTGGGATTCAGGCTTTGGTGAAGAACTGTTTATGTTCAACTAATTTGGTTAGTTTTTTTTTTTTTGCAGTACTTTCGGAATAACAAGTCACTGATTTGTTCCAAATGATGGACAATTTTGAAAAGCTGTAATCTTTCCAAATGGTCACTGACCTTGAAGTAAAACCCATTTAAAGGGTATAATTAAAGTTATTCGCTTTCTTTGGACCTTTTTATTCAGAAAATAAATTACATTTTAGGATTAGTTGATCTGTATTTTCTGAAATATTGCTTATTGAATATGATTTTGATGCGCATTGGATTTAAACCTTTAATCCCCGAAGTATATTGTAAAATCAGTTTGTTTAATCAAACTAATGCAGCAGGCATGGGCACAGGTCTATGAATACTGGGATGGCATCCAACCCTTTACCTGTGCCCCCATCCATAGGGTTAGTGGATGTGTCAGGAAAGGCATCTGACATAAAATTTTGCCAAATCAATATTTGGATTGACAAGACCATACTGGATCGGTAGAGGCCTGGATTAACAACGGCTGCCATTGGTGCTGTGCCCTCACATGGTACTGATGGGAACTATAAAATCCGCTGTGGCAACCCCTGAAAAACAGGGAACAAGTCAAAAGAAGAAGTTTGTTTAATCAAACTAAGTGCAAATTAACTTTGTACACAAGGTTCATCCACGGAATTCCAGGCTGGCATCTCATACAAGGCTAAGTTCATAGCAGCTGTTCATCTATGGAAGAAGCGTGAGGATGAGAAGAAGGTATTGGGGAAATCTTTTGGCTCATAGCCCGTTTTTTTTAAACATTCCAGTCGAGATGTCATTTTCATGCAAGAATACTAACAGATGACTACAATTTCAGATGCTCCTCCAGAAGGTGGCTCAGCTGGAGGAGGCTTGGGCTCAGAAGGAGAAGTTCATCCATTCCAGCCGCATGATTATCAAGTTTCGGGAGGACCACATCTTGCGCTTGGAGAAGAAGTTGAATAGCGGACAGTGTTCACTGTCAGACAACGAAAGTCAAGCACTAATTGACAAACTCAAGGAGGAAATAAAGATCCTTAAAGATCAGGTATAAGCTAAGATACTATTTCTTTTTTTAATTTTTTTAATTATTTTGACAAAGAATACAAAAACGTCACAGAATACATACACAAAACAGGCACAAAAGATAGGGTCATCTACGGCAGCATTTCCCAACCCAATCCTCAAGGAACACCTATTCTGCAGATTTTCATTGTAACCCTGCATAGTTAGCCCTGCTTGTACTTACTCAACCAATCATCTCACAGCACTTAATTATGCAAGGTGTGCAACAGCTGACATAATTCATTGCTGATTGGTTGAATAACTACAAACAGGTATCGATTCAGGGTTGCAAAGAAAATCTGCAGGATAGGTGTTCCTTGAGGACTGGGTTGGGAAACACTGATCTACGGCACTGTGAAATGCCAGACATCACTCAAAACAGATTGGGCTAGCAGATTGGGTTTGGAGGTCCTTCGCGTCCATAGCTGTCCTTTGAGGTACCCACAATTCACCACTTTGATCCATAATTTTGATCCATAATAAAACAGGATACTCCCAAAGGGGTAGTGTTCATCCATACATTCACAAGGTCGGCTTTAAAAGCCCCAGCATAGAAAAGTACAGTGTTCTCCACACAGAGCAAACATACCATAATGAGATCACCTCAGATCCAAGTAACATCTCCAATTCTTCCAATATCTGTTACCATTGTCAGTATCATGTCTCAGGGAGAATGTTAATCTTTCATGTTATGAATTTCTTTAACTATTTCTATCCAGTCTGAGATTGACGGACACTCATTGCTCAGCCATTTCCTGGTTTGTGCTTTCTTGCTACTTCTTAATATTCTGTCTGTCTTGTTTATTCAGCCCATTTAGTAGGTTTCCGAAGTATGTAACACTGAAACTGAGATCAAGCTGTAAGATGATTAATCTGATAGCTGTTACTACATCTACCCAGTAAGAGGAAATATTGGGGTAATGTAGCTACACTGGTCCAATGAAATAATGGCCACGCATCATACAGATGTCTTTTGAAGATTTATTTTATATCGCTCTCTCTATCGTCAGCAGACGCCGTGAAAACTACAAGAAAATAAAAGACATAAAGTTTGAAATATACATCTCTCATTCCGTTTAAAGTCTCTCAAGCTAGTGTCCATTGATCAACAGGCCCAAATGTTAGCGCAACAGAAACGCAATGAAATCAAGTAAAATTGCTGAAAACACATCACACTGTCCATGTAAAGCCACATCAACAAACATTATACACAAATATAAGACACAGGAAGCACAATTACCGTGTGCACCTCTTGAACCACGTGTAGAATAAAGTTATTCAGGGGGCTGTATACGGAGATGCCTTTCCTCTGCATCTAAGTTGGTTCCAACCCATAATGCAACGGCTATGCTCTTAACGAAACTCTGGTCATGTGACCCATTACACTCTAACGTCAAATAAACCTTGCATAAAGGGCACATTTTTTTAACTAAACATTTTTTACCGTGTTATATTTCACATACATTTTTATCAGTGTTACCCCTTTTAACCACTTATTTATTACATTTTAATCGGTTTTTTTTGTTTGTTTTTTTTTAATGGCTGAATGAACTCAATATAACTATTTCTGAGACAGCTACAAGGGTACTCCCAAAATATGTAAAAATGGCCAGCAGACATATTACCACACCTTCTCCAACGCTGTCCATGTTCTGGATTGTTGGGCTGGAAGCTTTTGATTTTTGGAGTTATGAAAAACCTTGCTTGTAAAAGCTCACACTTGGGGATGGCACAGTGGTGCAGTGGTTAGCGCAGTTGCCTCACAGCAAGAAGGTCCTGGGTTCGAGCCCTGGGGTAGTCCAACCTTGGGGGTTGTCCTCTGTGTGGAGTTTGCATGTTCTCCCCGTATCTGCGTGGGTTTTGTCCAGGTGCTCCGGTTTCCTCCCACAGTCCAAAGACATGTAGGTCAGGTGAATCGGTCGTACTGAATTGTCCCTAGGTGTGTGTGTGTGTGTGGGTGTGGGCGGGCCCTGTGATGGCCTGGCGGCCTGTCCAGGATGTCTCCCCACCTGCCGCTCAATGACTGCGGGGACAGGCTCCAGCATCCCCGCGACCCTCAGAACAGGATAAGCGGTTTGTATAATGGATGAAAAAGCAAAGTTTTTTTCCAGGTGAATTCCCTCCACAGATCTGAGCAAGGGGGGGTGTACTGTGTCCTACAAATGTTTAGCCAATTGTCTTCAGTTAACTGTATGTTGGCTTCTTTCTCCCAACTTGATTTAGCATACATTGTCGAGAGACCCCTGGCTAGTTGTAAAGTGGAATAAATCCTGGAAATCCGTTTTCTGTTAGTATTACCTTTATCAGGCTTATTCCCACCTCTCCAATGGTTTTTTTTTTTTTTAATCAATGTAATGTCTCAATTGAAGATATCTAAAGAAATCCCGTTTCTCTAAATCATACGTTTCTGTGAGTCGTTGAAAGGAATTTAATCCAGTATTAGAGGAAATTTTGCAATATGAGGTGATACCCAAATCTGTCCAATGTTTAAATCTGCTGTCCAATTCGGCTGGTGTGAAATCAGTATCACATGCTACCTAGGGTAATATTCATGCATTTATTTATTTATCTGTCTATCTATTTATTTATCTATCCATCTATCTATCTATCTATCCAAATTTCAGGTCTCTTGTGTTTTCTGTGCCAAATGTTTAGAGTGGTTGCAATCCAGTTAGTCGACTTATCTAAAAAAAAAATTTTGGAGAGTTTTGTCTCCCAATAGATGGGAGAGGTACACTTATGATATTTTGTTCTTAAGTCCTTCCATTTTGCATCATGCTCCGGATCACACCAAAAGAACAGAAAGTGCAGCTGTGCTGCTCTGTAATAATCTTCCAGGCAGGAAAATGCCATTCTGCCTTTATCTTTAGGCAGCTGCAATGTCTGAAATCTGATCTGTGGTTTTTGTTTTCCCCAAATAAATTTTGACATCATCCTATTCCATTCATCAAATTGCTTGGGAGGTATGTCAACTGGCAGTGACTGAAAGAGGAACAGGAACCTGGGTAGCATATTAATCTTAGTAATGTCTATGCAGTTGTACATATTTGTCAGTAATAATGACCAGCGACTTAGGTCTGCATTGATGTCTGCTGTTATGGGAGTATAATTGTGGCCATAAATGGTAGTTAAATCTTTTGGTATTTGTACTCCATGGTATTTAATTATATTACCTGCCAATTTAAATTTACACATTCTGTAAATGTTTTCATGTGGTCCCTGGTTAAAGGTCAAAGTGAGAGTTTTATGTAAATTTTATTTGTAGTCAGAGTATGAGCCAAATTCTTTAAGTAGAAGCAGTAATTTAGGCAGACTTATTTTGGGGTTAATGAGGGTCATAAGAATATTGTCCACATACAGACAAATTTTATGTTGTGTGTTTCCAATCAATATCCCAGTCATATCTTTATCCTTGTAAAAAGTGTGGGACTAAGGGGGCAACCCTGACAACATCCCCTTTCGTGAAATACTGTCTTTTTTTATTATTATTTCATTTCTGATTTTTCCCTTTTCTCCCTATTTAGTGGCCAATCGCTCCCTATTTTTAATTCAAACACCCACCCTCATACTGCATGCGTTCAACAACTGCATCTCTCCGGCCGGCAGTCTCGAAGGAGACGCCTTGCCACTTCCGTGACAAGGCAACTCCAGGCCGAACCACGGCTTTTTCCGACACACACAGACGCATTCATGTGACGAACACAAGGTGACTCCGCCCCCCTCCTGAAGACAGCGTTGCCAATGATTGCTGCTTCACCGAGTCCGGCCATAGTCGGATCTGACGGGACCGAGGCACGAACCCCAGTCCCCAGTGGGCAACTGCATCGACACAAAGCCGATGCTTAGACCGCTACACCACTGCGGACCCTGAAATTTTAATTCTGGCCGTGGGGGGGCAGTATAGAGAATTCAGACATTCAATTACCTAGTTGACACTGAAGTGTTTAAGAAGCAAATATAAATATTCCCAACTGACCGATTCAAAAGCCTTTTTGGCATCAAGACTAATAACTATGGATTCCATGTCACTATTTCTCATATGGTCAATGAGGTGGAAAGCCCGCTGCACATTGTCCTGGGTTTGCCAGTTTTTCACAAAGCCTGTCTGATCTGGGACAATATTTTCCTCTTTTTTTTGTTGTTGTTGCTAGTATTGATGTATATCTATAATCCATGTTTAATACTGATATAGGTCTATAAGAGTTAAATTCGGTCTTGTCTTTACCTGTTTTAGGGATTAATGAGATTTCTTGTCTCCAGGAAACGGGTGTCTCCGCTCCTCTAAGAGCATAGTCAAAACATTCTTTAAATATTGGTAGAGATACTATTTCAACACTCTGATCTGGTGATGGTAGCTATTTATTTAAATTCTTCTGTTTAAAGTATAGATATAAGATAGAGTAGATGAAAATAGCTCTGGATGCTTAGCAGTTAATTGGCTAAGGAACAGTTACATCAGATACTCTTGTTGGTGAGAGGCATTTTTTCCAAAACAACTGGCGAATGTTCTTGTCATGTGAAGTTCTCCTCAACTCTCCACACTGTAATTAAGTCTGTACTCTTTCATGTTGAAATATACCTGTTGTTGTTTTTTTCTTCCTTTAATTCCATGCATTTCTGATCTTTCAGATTGAGCATCACCCTAAAATGACCTGGTATGCAGCAGAGAACTACGGCCTGAGAGAAGAAAACCGTCAGCTCCGTTCCCTGGAGACGGGGAAGCTGGCTGAGGAGGCTGCAGGCAAAGATGTTGCGGAGCTGGAAGAGGCCTTCCAGAGGGCTATGGAGACAGAGAGGCCAATGGCGGGTAAGGACAGGAACTTTTGTCACTGGAGAAACTGAGCAAAGATTCATTATAGCAAACAGAGCATGACGTCTGCACACATGTAATTAATGTCAGGTTGTTCCACAGCCCAGCCAACCTATTCAGCTGAAAACATCTCAGCCATTTCCATGGAGAAGCTAAAGGCTCAGCTGGTCGAAAAACAGTCTGCGCTCACAGCCACCGTTCAAGCCTTTGAGGAGTATAAGGAGGTCACCAAGTAAGGAGTTTCTTCTTTGAGAAATCTGCTTGAAAACCAAATTTATAGAGGACAATCCTCCTCTCTTGAGCAGTTCAGTATGTTGTTGTGAATAAGCCTTTCCTTAAGCGAGAGATGTAAGCCAAGGCTTTATTTCATAAGGGGACAGGTCCTGGAGCTGTACCAGTGACAGTAAAAAGGGGCTCAGCTCTGGATACAGTGTTCAGAGTGTGTTTTTTTGTGGGACATGGTCATATTTTCTTGCCCATAACTGCTGCCTGTCAGGTGAAATTAGGGCTATTTTGACATAAAAGTTCAAACAAACTCACTCTTTGCTGAAAGCATTGGATATGGAACAGCTCCAAGCTGTCTCTAGGTAATATTGCAGAACAGTCTTAGTACTCTGATTTTTAGTAGTGCCAAGCATTTTGGCCACCACATGTCACAATCTGTTTTTTATTATTGATAGTATAGCAATATTCACCTTATTTATTTTATGTCCAAAAAGAATTATACCTTATGAATGTAGCTCAACAGCACCAACTAACTGAGCTCATACAAGTTTCAGATATTAACTTTTTCTACTGTTGTTTGAAGAAGTGAAGCTCAAACAGGTGCATAGTATTAAATATTTGTTATAAATGTATTAGCTTGCAAGAATACCACTTACTAAGGTTTTTATACATACACAAATCTCTCTCTCTCTCTCTCTCTCTCTCTCTCTCTCTCTCTCTCTCTCTCTCTCTCTCTCTCTCTCTCTCTCTCTCTCTCTCTATATATATATATATATAAAATATATATATAAACTTTGTAAAGAAACACTCAACAGTAGGGAACGTGCTCAAAAAATAAGGAGCAAAATAATCCAGTTAGTCAAGTAAATTCTTTATGAGACAGTACAAGCCTGTTTCATGCCATAAGCCTGTCCGAGGAAAAGAAAGATGTCCTTTCCTCAAGTAGCTTTACTGACAGCTGATTATTGCTTATGGCATGAAACAGGCTTGTACTGTCTCATAAAGAATTTACTTGAATCACTGGATTATTTTGCTCCTCATTTGTTGAGCACTTTCCCTACCTTTTAACAAAGTTTTATATATATATATTTGTGTGTGTGTGTATAAAAACCTTTGTCAGTGGTTTTCTTGCAAGCTAATAAATAAACATATTTTTTTATGCCTCTTCCTCATTATAGTTAAATACAATTTGGGAGAGAGAGAGGTTTACAGATATGGATCTCTTTAACAGTATATCTCAAAACATACAGCTTTTGGGAATAGTGGTGTTTAGATATAACTGGTTTTTCTTGTAAGACCTTTGTAAAAGATGCTCTTTTAGATTCACTTATGTACTTTGTAGGTTTATAAAGAGTGGGTACTGCAGATTTTATGTGGTTTTTGGATGGGACTTTGTGTTCTAGGAAACGGATGGCTGAGTTGGAGTCAGAGAAAAGATACCTTGATACATCCAACAGGCATTTGGAAAACATTCTGGAAGCCACAAATGCTTACAAAAAGCAGGAAGTCTCTCAGCTGAACAGAATTCATGTTGAAACAATCAAGGTGAGGGCAGGTTCAAACTCCCTGCTCAGATGTCTCGGAACAACCCAATGTTATAACACCTCATTTCATAATACCCTACAGTTTTATTGCAGTTTTTTTTTTGAACTGCATAACTTCAGCACATTTGTATTATGAAAGGGAAAAGGGGGAAATGTGTTTAAAAAAAAAGTCAGCAAATGCCAACATAAGGTTTATTTCTAGAAAGTGATTTCAAGTATTAAAAAGGTGTACATGACAAAAAACAAAAAAAAAAACAATGCACTACAGCCTAGAAAACCTTTTTTGGTCTTCAGTTCAATTATAAGTACAACATACCTGGCTTACTGTAACCAACTGTCCAATTAAGCCCAGACTATGCCCGATGACCCATAACAGAGATGGTTATAAAAAGAGAAAGCAGCACAGTGCCTATAGACCAGTCTCATTTATTTGGATTCTAAATTGTCTTTTACTTTGGCCCTTTTTTTCTCTCCCTTTTTTAAATATGTGTGACACTTGGTTCACAAGAATATATTTTTGTTACAATGTTATTGTTAAGTATTGGGAGCTTGAATCCAGCGTGGATGTGTTTTTTTACATGTGCCTCCACCCGCTGATGGCTGCCTGTCTGTTATGCATGGTTTTTGCTATGTCTAGAAAAACGGCATTGGTGACACTATCCCCTCATAAACTTTACAGCAATGGAATGCTGTTAGCTGATCAACAGCTTAGTTAAAGTAGCCTACTTATTTCCCTGCAGTATTCAAAATATGCTCATAAGTCATGAGCACTTAACAGCTCTGTCCTTTGGATAGAATTTGCTTGTAAAACCTAACACTTGGGTGGCACGATGGCGCAGTGGTTAGCGCAGTCGCCTCACAGCAAGAAGGTCCTGGATTCGAGCCCCGGGGTAGTCCAACCTTGGGGGTCGTCCTGGGTTGTTCTCTGTGGAGTTTGCATGTTCTCTCTGTGTCTGCGTGGGTTTCCTCTGGGTGCTTCTGTTTCCTCCCACAGTCCAAAGACATGTAAGTCAGGTGAATCGGCCGTAATAAATTGTCCCGAGGGGTGTGTGTGTGCGCGTGCGTGTGTGCCCTGTGACGGACTGGTGGTCTGTCCAGGGTGTCTCCCCACCTGCCGCCCAATAACTGCTGCTGGGATAGGCTGCAGCATCCCTGCGACCCTGAGCAGGATAAGCGGTTTGGATAATGGATGGATGGATGTTATTATTTAACAGTAAGTTTTTAAAATATTTTGTAGCTGATATGATACCAATAATGTTCTTTGTCCCAGATTCTCACCACCCCAACCAAGGCTTATAACCTGCGATCTCGGATAGTGCCCCTCTCCAGCCCAGACCACTTCAGTGACGGAGGCGGACAAGTGGATGAAGTCTGGGTTGAAAAGCCGCCTCCATTGATGAATGAGTTAGCATGTGAGGCCCTGACTGAAGAGCTTAAACACATGCAGGTGCAACATTGAGGATTATCCTACAAATGTCTCTTCTAAAAGACATTAAGTGTCAGCACCACCAGTTGATTTGGATAAACTAATGAATCCTCTCTTGTTTCCTTCTTTCTCTTTCCAGGAGCATGCCAATCGTGTGCAGACTCAGCTGGAAGAGGAGGAGCTGAAGAACAACAAACTCTTGCAGCAAATTGCTAAACTTGAAGAGCAAGTAGCTGTGATGTCACAAGAAGCTGACCACAAGGATGAGGTGAGATGTTACCAAATGATTATAAAGTTAGAATTACCTTTTTTTTCTTTACTGAATACATTGAATTACGTTTCCTCTGTAATCTGAAAGAGGTCAGAGAAATATGGTACTTCTCATGCAATATAAAATATAAACTATATAAGTGTAAAACAGGTATAGTATTTTTTAATTGTGGTGTTTGTCTATTAATTTTTTATGTAATGCAGCAACTATCGGCCGAGCGAGCTACCAGGAGAAGAGAGCAGCTCAACCTGCAGGACACCATTGACAACATCCAACAGTCTCTAAATGTGGAACTGCAGACAAGTGAAGGTAAGGCCCTCTGCCTGCTGTCTACTAAGAATCTAGCTGCTTTTTTATGATTTTGAAACTGGAGCCTCATGGACCAACGATAGAAATGGCAGTACCAAGGTGCTGATGCTTTCTCTTTCTTAGTTCTGAGGAGTGAGATCCACGACTTGCGTCTGTGTCTGCAGTCGTCTGATAAGGAGCTGGCTGATGTGAAGAAAGAATTGAAGAATGGCCAAAGTGAGCAACAGAGGGAGAAGAGCCAGCTGTCTGGCAGCCTAATAAGCACACAGCTCAAGCTAGACAAAATTCAGTATGTACAAGTTAAAGTGGTGTGGTATTTCAGGTCGACATACATCTGTTTTTGTATTTACATGCTTCAGTTAATTATTTTAATACACATGCCATAAATTAGGTGGGGAAAAAGCAAAAGCCTGTCTCTCAAGTATACAAATGACAGCCATGTCCTCTATCATAACTACAGGCTGGAGTGCGAGCAGCTTCTGGAACAGCATGGGAGTCTACTGGATTCATTTGACCAGCTGCAGGCAGAGGCCAAGTTTGAAGCTGACCAGGCCAGACAGCAGCTGCAGGACAGACAGCAGGAAGTTTCTGCCTTGCAGACCGAAGTCACGGTTAGTGAGAAAATCAGCTCAACATGTCTTTTTTTTTTCCTGACAGACAATGCATCTTCATGCATCTCTCCCTGTTTGTTTTTTTTTCTTTTTGGTTTCATTCATTTCATTTCAGGTACTGAGGAACACACTTCAAACTGAGAGAGAATACACAAGCACGTTGACCTCCCAGTTGCAAGAAAACAAGGAAAATACATCAAAGTAAGTTTCACAACATGTTGTCTCTGTACTTGGTCTTTTATGAGCTGACTACAGCCGTTTTAAAAGTGTTTGAATTCTAATAACTATAGTCGCTCTGTATTTTTCTTCAGGGAACTTGTAGAGTTCATTGAGCAGAATGCACTGCTGAAAAAACAAGTGTCTGATCTAACAGTACAGAATGCACAACAGGTGAGCGATGCACGTCTTTGTAAATTGACCAATGTAAATTGCACAATGATGATTTGAACTCAATGGCTAAATCCATCCTCTTATTTGAAAGGCCTTGAGTCAAGCAAATGTCGAGCGAAATCTGACGACTGCGAATAAAACCATTAATGACTTGGAACAGAAGATTGAACAGGACAAAGTAAATTTCAGTGTTTTTTTTTCTAATTTTATTATTCTAGTTCAGTTGTGATGTCTCGGCCCTGAATATCCCTTGTGTTGTTTGACAGGACGTTGTGCTAGACCTGATTAACCAAATTAGAGATCTCCGTGGGGAACTTAGCCAGAAAGACGAGAACCTTGCCCTTCTGTCCAGAGACGTCAAGGACATCACAGTAACTCCAACCTGCTCCTCTTTCACTCCTAATTAGTCTTGCAGAACTGCCTTATTTACTTACATTCAAGTGTATTTGATCTGGTCCTATATTGTCAGTCCAAATGATGCTTAATAATAATTTCTTGTCTTACATCAAAAACCAGGCTAAGTATGATGCTGCCTGCTCTGGAAAGGAGGAAATCAGGGAGCAAAACTCCAAGATGCAGATAGAACTTCAGGAGCTTAAGGAGGATACAGAGAGAAAAGTTGCATCCAACCGAATAGAGGTTAGACTGATCATCCAACACACTAGTTTTGTTTTGAAGTCAAAGTTGGTCAATTGTGTATTTTTTTTTCTTCCACAGTTTTCCAGCCTCTGTTCTGTATGTAAATGATTTCACATACTGGGGCACGTCTGTGGTCGTGTCTGTCAGTTCAGCATTTATATACTGCTAGAATTGATCATGTCCATCAAAGTGTGTGTTGTAAAGCCTAACATCACACTCCTGTTTGTCCCCAGGTTGAATTGCTGCAGGAAGAGATAGCATACACCATTGAGGAGGTAGAGAAACTCACCAAGGTATTGGATGAACAGAACGGTCTCCTCCAAGCCTCTCAGGAGCAAATGGCCCAGAAGGAGTCTGAAATCCAGAAATTAGAGCAGAGGGTACTTTGTTATTCACCTGCACAATGAGCAAACTTACTGAGTCCAAAATCTGAAGTAGAAAATTCAGTCCAATATCCATTTGTGAAACTTTATTTTTGTACCAGCTGAAACAACAAGAAGCAATTGAAATAAGTATCAGAAGTGATAGCTCCAGTTCCCTTCTAGAAGCATCTGTGTCACCTAAGTCACTACCTCGGGTAATTAAACTTGTTTGTCCTTTAATCAAAAAAATGTGTTCTTATAGCTTAAACATGAGCCTCCACAAGGGCTAATCTTGTTATATTTCTTCTCAAGACACCTTGCACCCCAAGAAACTTCAACACAGACCTGATACAGGTATTGGGGAGCCAGGAGAGGGAGCTTGAGAGCAGACGTTCCTCCATGACCACTGGGATTCTACTTGCAGAGCTGAATGCTGAGAGGGCTGCTAAAAATGAGGAAATCCAAAGGCTTAAGGTATTTTTGCATGTGGTGCTGTTGTGGATTTTCTTATCCTTTTAATGGGCTCTTGCCCTAGCAACCTCTGGGAAGAATAATCATCGGACAAATATTGGAGCAAACAGAGAATCCTTAATGCATCTGCAGATGGAAAGTCATATAATCACAGAAGTCAGTCTGTGAGGATATGCTCTGCCCCTTTACTGGAGATAGGGGTTTTTATAGCACAGTCCGTCGTGTCATACCCTATGTTTCTTGCATTAACCAAGGTGTTGTCTTACAAAGGAATGCAGGAAAACATCAATCATGTTCTGTGACTGGTGAGTGTCTGTAGATTTATTCTTTTACTGCCCCAGGCTGGAGTGGCCCTCATGTTTTAGTGACCCCTTGTTGTTATCTTTACTGCCCAAGGCTGGAGAGGCCCTCATGTGTTAGTGACCATTTGTTGTCCGCAGTGTGTGGGATTTAGTGGCCATGTGTGTGTGTCTGCAGTGAGTGAGAAGTTTCATACACACAGAGAGGTGGAAAACTACAGAGTACATACGGAGTGCATATGGAGTACAATTTGTACTCCACAGTGCCAAACTTGTTAAAAGTTACACCCAGTCATCATGCCTCTTTAATGATCACTGAGCATTTTCCTTCAGGAATATGTCCTCTTGCTATACCACCTTGTGCACTTACATTTAGCTTATTCTTAAGCAGGTGGAAAGGACGTTATGTGTTCCGGCTGGTATTCTAATTGGACCTTTGTGTTTAAGTGTGGACTCTGAACACTGGGCCAGAAGAAGCGTTAGATGATAATGATCAGGGCTCAAAGCCATTCAATACCTGTCCTGTTTTTTCTGTCTTCAGACCCAGTTGAATGAGAAGGAAATTGTACGAAGGGAAATCCAGGCTCTGCTAGACCAGTTCTATACAAAAGAGAACCATCTGAAACAGCAAGGAAACACAAATTGGTTAAGTCCATTCCTCCAGTCTTTCTAACACCAGTTGCATAATGTAAACATTAGACTGTCGTCGTTCTTGATAAAGCAAATAAATAAATAGAATTATATAATAGAAATGCAATTAATCAAATAAAAACACATTAATTCATATCTGTTGTTCATCATCTGCAGTGAGATGCTGAATGAGGACATTAAACATTCTATGAATAGAGAGCTGCAAGAAGAAAGGACTGAGGTTTGTCAGTCGCTGAAACAATTTGTTCCTGTTCATATAAGAATCTCTTTGCATCCTACACCTATTATTTGTTGAACTTTTCTTTCCCCCCCACAGAGCACAGCAATGCAGAAGCTCTCAGAAGCTCAAAAAAAGTTAGTATCTGTTTCTGAATGGTTGAATCAACTTAGTTTATCATGCATTTCTTGTGCGAACGTTAGTGTGATCCATCAGAATGGCGTGATGTGTTGGAGCTCTTCTAATTTTCGTTTAATATCTGCACTGTTGCTGTTGATCAGACTGCAGGCGCAGGAGTTGATGTTGGCCCAGTCTCAGAACTTCATTCAGGAGTTGACCACTGAACTGAGGAACCGTTGTCTGGAGCTGAGAGAACTGAGCTTGAAGGAACTGGAACAGGAGAAGCTACTCCAGGTAAGACAACCATCTATTCTGATGGCATAGTATTTAGTTTTAGGTTTCATAAAGGGAGACCTTAAAATCTTAAAAAGCAATTAGACTTTCATCCAGACTGAAAATGGACACCTCAGACAAAAAAAAAGTACAGTGATAACTTAGGTTTTCAGATGACTGATGTTTTTAAACATCATTAACTAAAGCACTAAAACACTAATACTTGGAATTATTTGGATTTGTAGCATCGTCGCAAGTATGGTTGGGGCCCAAAAATATTAAAAACTAACTTGTATCATTGTTTGTCTGAGGACACGCCATTTTTCATATTCCACAAAGATTAGGATGGCTTCCTGTACCCCCCTCAACAGTAATTCCTCCACTGCACTATCTAGGAGATTGATGTTCTCCGCAAGCAAGTTGATCACTTGACTGAGGAGAATGGTAAACTTGTGGGCCACAAAAACCACAAACAGCGGATTGAGTATGTGGTGAAGCTAAAAAAAGAGAACACAAAACTTCAAGAGGTAAACAGTTTTTACTTAATCATTGAAAGAATTTTTCTCTTTTGTCAATGTACTACTTATACATCTGATCAGTAAACTATCAACAATTCTTAAAGGAAAATGAAAAACTCCGGTCAGAAATTGGCTTAATGCGAGACAACATGTGAAGTCCTCTGCCAGCGATGATGTGAATTCCTGATTTTCCAAGAAGTGAACCCAAATTCTCCAACAGTAAATGTCTTTCTTTTTTCTTCTTTTTTTTTTAAATTTCCTGTTGTTTAAATTGGTCGTTTACCCATAGATGCAACACTTGCTAACTCAATACCAGTTACAAAGACACAAACACATGGTGCTTCATGAAACTTACCTCCTTTTTTTTCTTCTTTTTTTTATTATTATTTGCATTTTTCACCTTTATTTGATAGCAATAGTAGAGAGAGAGAGAGATGGGATGACATGCAGCAAAAGGCCCATGCCGGTTTCGAACCCAGGCTGCTGCAGTAAGGACTCAGCCTTTTATGGTACATGCTCTTCCAAGAGAGCCACCAGGGCATCCCTATTACCCCATTTTTAGAAGAAATAAATTTTACAGAGGCTTCTATCAATAACACAACTTCTGAAAGAAAGAAAGAAAATGCCTTTTGCTGGGACTATGGCTGGATATGTAGAAATTTACATACTGTGATCAGAAATTGTAAATCATTAATGTTTTCATAACTTCTTTTTAGCTGCTTAGTCCCACCGTGTACGGGAGATTCTGTAGAGTGATGAAAGAGGAACTTGATAAGGTTATTAACTTTTTTGTAATTGTAATTCTTGTATTTCTTTGACTGTCATATGTTTTCATTCTGTCACTTACATGTACATGTAATCTTACTTTTAAACTGCTTAGTCCCGTTGTATCTGTTTGGTGAGTCTATCGAGGGATGCTGGAGGAACTTATAAGGTTATATGTAAACTATTGTTTGTGTTTTTATTTTTTTACCCATTCTCTCAGGTGTCTACGTACCCAAGTAAAATTCTCTTTGACTGTTATACGTTTTCATGGTCTTTTACATGTAAAAGTAGAATTATTTTGTCTTTATCCCTCATGAGTTCTGTTTTCTTTGTATTCTATGATTTATTTGCCACATTTAAGATGGCCTGTTTTCTTTTCAAAACGTGAAAGTATATATTAATTTGTTTCTGAAAAATAAGACTTGACATAAATAGTAATACCCAAAGTAGAGCGACAGTTCAGCATCGTCTCATTCACTATAAAGTGTGTGGGTTTGGTGTGTTTCGACCCGACCACCGGGGGGCAACGTGAAAGTTTATTCATGGGGTGTCGCTTTCCCTCAGCCAAACACGACGACGTTCCTGGCAGATGGCTTTGGTTTTTTCACCACCAAGTCCTGAATGGGCACTTCACAGATCCCCTGAGATGATACGAACAAGCAGTCATGATTGTAGTAATGTCTTGCTTTAAGATACCATCAGTTATTGTCATAGCGTTTTACACAATGTTGCACAAAGTTACCTGTGTCCATAGTCGATGCCAGTTTGCACAGTGCATGTGCAGGCCATAGTTGGTGGTACTGCCTCCATCTGCACCATGCTGTAATGGGCACTCTGAAACAGCATGGCCACGAGGTCGTAGCATAGAACTTTGCCTGCTGCACCAGTGCATGATGAGCCATCAACTGAACAAGCCCTGTGCCAGCTTGGAAAACAATCTACAGTTAAGACATACATGTCAGACAAGATATGTGTGTCTTAAAAAATTAGCACACAACAATAGACTATTGTATTAATGAGATTTGCGTGAAAAAAATCGTGGTTGTAACTGTCAAATTAATGGTATGGAACAAAAGTTCAAGTTCATAGTTAGGAAATCTGTGACTGCAGTAAAATATTTAACCTCTTACTCTATTAACGTAGTTGCTAAAATATTTCATGCCAATGCAAGCAGGACAATATATTCAGAGTTTACATGTGCATCCCAATTATTTTATGTTAAGTAATTAATATTATATGAAACACGACCATAATAGATTCATCAATTCATTGAGCAATTAGAGCTACCAAATGACTATTGAAAATAATTAAACCTAAACTGGACTAACAGTGGGAGGGGTTAAACCTACTTTGACATTTTGTCCTTAATCTAAGAAAATAACCAGTATTAGTGGGGCACTTCTCGCTTCCTCATCGACCTGAAACATCCTCACCTGACGACAACCTCTACAACGTTGGACACAAAAGTGCAATCATCACTAATGCTACAGCATCACACTACAAGGCTTGTATGTACACTTATACAGTATATTATTAACATTCAAATAAATTTGCAGTTTCATTTAGCAGACGCTTTTATCCAAAGCGATGTAACACAACACAAGCAAGGATCTAGTCAGGAGGCGACAACGCAAGTAACTACTACTACTTTCGGGTGCTCCTGTTAGGGGTCGCTACAGCGGATCATCCGTTTCCATTTCTTCCTGTCTTCTGCGTCTTTCTCTGTCACACCGGCCATCTGCATGTCTTCCCTCACCACATCCATAAACCTCCTCTTTGGCCTTCCTCTTTTCTTCTTTCCTGGCAGCTCCAAATTCAGTATCCTTCTCCCAATATACCCAGCATCTCTCCTCCGCACATGTCCAAGCCATCTCAATCTTGCCTCTCTTGCTTTGTCTCCAAACCGTCCAACCTGAGCGGTCCCTCTAATATAATCGTTCCTAATCCTGTCCTTCGTTACTCCCAGTGAAAATTTTAGCATCTTCAACTCTGCCACTTCCAGCTCCACCTCCTGTCTTTTCATCAGTGCCACTGTCTCCAAACCATATAACATAGCTGGTCTCACAACCATCTTGTAAACCTTCCCTTTAACTCTTGCTGGTACCCTTCTGTCGCAAATCACTGCTGACACTCTTCTCCACCCACTCCACCCTGCCTACACTCTCCTGCACTCCCCGTTACTTTGGACAGTTGACCCCAAGTATTTAAACTCATATGCCTTCGTCACCTCCACTCCTTGCATCCTGACCATTCCACTCTCCTCCCTTTCATTCATGCATAGGTATTCCATCTTGCTCCTACTAACTTTCATTCCTCTTCTCTCCAGTGCATACCTCCACCTCTCCAGGCTCTCCTCAACCTGCACCCTACTCTTGCTATAGATCACAGTCATCTGCGAACATCATCATCCATGGAGACTCCTGCCTGATCTTGTCCGTCAACCTGTCCAACACCATTGCAAACAAGAAAGGGCTCAGAGCTGATCCTTGATGTAATCCCACCTCCACCTTGAACCCATCTGTCATTCCAACCGCACACCTCACCACTGTCACACTTCCCTCACACATATCCTGCACCACTCCTACATACTTCTCTGCAACTCCTGACTTCCTCATACAATATCACACCACCTCTCTCGGCACCCTGTCATATGTTTCTCTAAATCTACAAAGACACAGTGCAACTCTTTCTGGCCTTCTCTATACTTCTCAATCAACATTCTCAAAGCAAACATCGCATCTGTGGTGCTCTTTCGTGGCATGAAACCATGCTGCTGCTCGCTAATCGTCACCTCCTCTTAGCCTAGCTTCTATTACTCTTTCCCAAATCTTCATGCTGTGGCTGATCAACTTTATACCTCTGTAGTTGCTACAGTTCTGTACATCACCCTTGTTCTTGAAAATCAGTACCAGTATGCTTCTTCTCCACTCCTCAGGCATCCTCTCACTTTCCAAGATTATGTTAAACAATCTAGTTAAAAACCCCACTGCCATCTCTCCTAAAGATCTCCATGCCTCCACAGGTATGTCATCAGGACCAGCTGCCTTTCCACTCTTCATGTTCTTCATAGCTGCCCTCAGTTCCTCCTTGCTAATCCACTGCACTTCCTGATTTACTATCCCTACATCATCCAACCTTCTCTCTCTCATTTTCTTCATTCATCAGCCCCTCAAAGTACTCCTTCCACCTTCTCAGCACACTCCTCGCTTGTCAGCACATTTCCATCTCTATCCTTGATCGCTCTAACTTGCTGCACATCCTTTGCAGCTCAGTCCCTCTGTCTAGCCAATCAGTACAAGTCCTTTTCTCCTTCCTTAGTGTGTAACCTCTCATACAACTCACCATACGCCTTTTCCTTTGCCTTTGCCACCTCTCTCTTCACTTTACGCTGCAACTCCTTGTACTCCTGTCTACTTTCTTCATCTCTCTCACTATCCCACTTCTTCTTTGCCAACCTCTTCCTCTGTATACTTTGTTGTACTTCCTCATTCCACCACCAAGTCTCCTTGTCTTCCTTCCTCTGTCCTGATGACACACCAAGTACCTTCCTAGCTGTCTCCCTCACTATTTCTGCAGTGGTTGCCCAGCCTTCAGGCAACTCTTCACTACCACCGACAATGCTAGTAAGTAAAAAAAAAAAAAAAATTAGGTTCAAGTCCGATAGGACTTATAGGTGTCGACAGGCAGTGCACAAAGACAAAGGTGCATAGAAGTGAATTATTTATTTATTTTGTATACCGTCAGGTGAAGTGTGGAGGTATTCGACAAAGAGGTGGGCCTTTAGCTTCTTAAAGATGGAGAGGAACTCAGCGGATCAAATGGAGTTTAGTAACTCGTTTCACCACAGGGGAACTACAGAAGAGAAGAGTCTAGCTAGTGACTTAGGGCCCTGTTGTGAAGGGGCCAGGTGCCTTTCATTGGCAGAGCGTAGTGAGCGGGACTGAGTGTAGACCTGAATGAGGGAGTTCAGGTAGGCGGGAGCCGTTTTTGTTGCTGTTTTGTAAGCATTAAGCATTTTGCAAGCATTATGGTTTTGAATTTGATGTGGGCAGGTAGATCTGCCGGTAAGGAGTTGCAGTAGTCACTGCGTGCGTGATATAACAAGAGACCATGGAACAGGAACCTGGATGGCTCAAAAAGAGCGGGGTAATTGGGGAGAAAAGGGGAAAAGTGGGGAAAAAACATAGCTGGTCTCACAACCATCTTGTAAACCTTCCTTTTAAGTCTTGCTGGTACCCTTCTGTCACAAATCACTGCTGGCATTCTTCTCCAACCACTCCACCCTGCCTGCACTCTCTTCTTCACCTCTCTTCTGCACTCCCCGTTACTTTGGACAGTTGACCCCAAGTATTTAAACTCATATGCCTTCGTCACCTCTACTCCTTGCATCATCACCATTCCACTGTCCTCCCTCTCTTTCTTGCATAGGTATTCCGTCTTGCTCCTACTGACTTTCATTCCTTTTCTCTCCAGTGCATACCTCCACCTCTCCAGACTGTCCTCCACCTGCACCCTACTCTCGCTACAGATCACAATGTCATCCAGAAACATCATTGCCACAGAGACTCCTGCCTGATCTTGTCCGTCAACCTGTCCATCACCATTGCAAACAAGAAAGGGCTCAGAGCCGACAGTTGATGTAATCCCACCTCCAGCTTGAACCCATCTGTCATTCCAACCTCACACCTCACCATTGTCACACTTCCCCCATACATATCCTGCACCACTCCTACATACTTCTCTGCAACTCCCGACGTCCTCATACAATACCACACCTCCTCTCTCGGCACCCTGTCATATGCTTTCTCTAAATCCACAAAGACACAATGGAACTCCTTCAGGCCTTCTCTATCCTTCTCAATCAACATTCTCAAAGCAAACATCGCACTGCTGATGATTGACACACAATTTAAAAATGTATTGGGAGTAAGAGTGTGTATGTGTTTACATACACATGCTTACTCCCAATTGGACAAAGAGGGTTTAGCAGTAATGTTTGGGGTGCAGAAATTCCACAAATACATCTATGGCCGTAAGTTCACCATTTGCACACACCATAAACCACTGTTCTCCCTGTTCAGTGAAGTAAAGGCTGTTCCAAACATGGTGTCACCACGAGTACAGAGGTGGGCAGTGACCTTGAGGGCATATGAATGTGCAATTGTCTACAAAGCGGGGAAAGACCACGGCGACACAGACGCTTTAAGCCGACTGCTCTTCCAGCACACGCCCATCACCACAGCGCCGGAGGACAGAGTGCTGATGTTTGAGGAAATGGGCACAACACCAGTGACAGCCAAACAGGTAAAGGCACTGACAAGTAAAGATCCAGTACTAGCCACAGTACATGAATATGTGGTAAGGGGGTGGCCACATCAAACAGGGGGACTTTGTACCATACAAGGTGAGAGGGGCTGAACTCAGCATTCAGGATGGGTGTGTGTTGTGGGTCTTAGAGTAGCTTCATCAAAGCCATCCTGGGGTCATAGAAAACCTAGTCAAAACATGCAGCACATGTCTGGCACACAGAAAGGCACCAGCAGCCGTTCCTCTCCACCCTTGGGAGTGGCCTAACAAGCCATGGAGGAGACTGCATATGGATTATGCAGGACCATTTATGGGGAAAATGTTCCTCATAATCATCGATGCACACTCCAAATGGATGGATGTGTATCCTGTGAACAGCGCCACATCCGCCACTACCATAGACTGCCTGCGCCAGAGTTTCAGCAACCAGGGCATCCCTGAAATGGTGGTGAGTGACAGTGCCACATGTTTTGTTAGTACCGGAACTAAAGAATTCATGAGAAAAAACGGAATAGTGCACGTGACGGCAGCTCCCTACCACCTGTCATCAAATGGACAGGCCGAGCGGGCTGTTCAAACATTTAAAGAGATGATAAAAAAAAGCACTGAGGGCAGCTTGTCAGCTAAGGTGTCACAGGTCTTGATCAGCTACAGGATAACACCTCAGTCCACCATAGGTCTCTCCTCCAGCTGAGATGCTGTTGGGGAGGAAGCTGCGCTCCACTCTAGACTTATTACACCCAGACCTAAACATGAAAATAGAAACCAGACAAAGAAAACAGAAAGACCAGCACGACAAGAATACAAAGGACAGAGACTTCGGGGCAGGAGACGCTGTTATGACAAGGAATTTCAGCCACGGACCGAGGTGGGTCCCAGGATTCATTGTGTCAGAAACAGGTCCTGTCTCATATAAGGTCATGCTGGGAGGTGGTAGAGTGGTCTGCTGACGTGGACCAGATCCTGTCCAGGTGTGAAGAGAGCAGAAGGGCTGGATGTATTCGAGGAGCCCAGCACCCACGCTCCCGGTACTGCCGTCGTGGCGTCACCACAACTGGTGGATCTCCCTGGGCAACCACAACCCACTGAAGGAAATCCAAGCTCTGAGTCAGAAACTCAGGTCAGCGCCCAGGGGCAGTCACCAGATACTGCACAAGTGAAAAGGGGCAGTGATGTCACTCAAAGTGTCCGACGTACAAAAAGACTCACAAAGCTGCCAAGCCACCTGAAAGACTTTGCACTGTAGAACAGAAAATAAATGATGTGTACCTGGTGATATTTACCTAAGCTATCTGTGGAGCTACTTACCTGTTAACTACTTGTGGAGATAATACCTGTTTTAAGGTGGTATCATTGTTAGTGAATTACATGGTAAATGGTGACTGTTTAATTCAAATCAACTAGAAGGAACTAGAGAAGGTATAGGCCACGTGAGAGTTTTCTTTCTTTCTTTTATTTTAGCTTAGAGAAACTGTTGGAGTTTTGCTTACAATTCTTAAGTTTTATCTTAAGTGGGACGGATGTTATATTCTAGTTCAACCACTAGGTGGAGCACAGTGTTACTTAGTAAGGAAGTCAGAACGGTCTAGGCTAGCCAAGTGAGATCATGCCCAGTCTGTCTGCCGGTTACCAAAGTAAACATGTTCCTAGTTTACTCATTACCTTGGTCTCATTATTTCATTATTTGAGGTTATTACACACGGAGAGCCATGTGTATGCAGGTTTTCATTCCAGCCGGACTCCACACCAGGTGATTTGGAATTTCCACACCAGGTGATTTCACTGATTAGCAACCCCCACACCAGGTAATTTCAAATCCCCTGGTATAGAGTCGAGTTAGAATGAAAACCTGCATGCACATGGCTCTTCATGGCACATGGTTAGCCACCGCTGGTCCAGGGTATACCGATCATCTACCTACAGACGTTAATCTTGGAAGGTTGACCAATGACGTCGTGAATTTCAGCCCGTCTGATTCGCTTCCATTTTGGCGGGAGTGATTTAACAATATACGCCATATCCGGTAGTACGTTATATAAGCGTTTCTGTTATAAGTACAACTTCTGGAAAGCGAAAACAAAAATAAAAATGAAGAAAACCATTACTGCAGAGCAGCTAGCGGAGTGGTTTACTTTAGGAACACAGTTCGAAAACACGAGAATCGCAGACAAACCAACGGAAGGACGTTTGGAGGAGCCCTCAACTGAACGGAGCAGGTAACTCGTTGGTTGGGCGAAATTGCTAATTCTCGGGCTTTAGTTTCCGTATCGTCCAAATCCGAGAGTTTTTTCGTTCGTTGCTGCCGCTAAAAATACCGTAATATAAAAGCCATGGCTTTAATGATTAGCTGACTGTAAAAAATTAAAATAAATAAATAAAAACCCCGCACACAAAGCGAAATTGCGTTTAAAACCAGCAGACGCAGAATTAGCAGGTGGAACAAACATGGCGACCTCTGATTTGATAAACTACCTAATTTACTTGATGGCAATTTATTTTTCAAAATTAGGTTTTATTTGGATCTTTGACCCGCTAGCAATCACGAAGAACCATTTTAAAATAAATGCTGGAAAATAAACCTTAGTTTGCCTTTCGTGTACTTACATTTCGTAATTTAGCGTCGGTTTTATTTCAAACCATGGCAGAGCACGATGTATAATGACTTGAATTTAACCAGCGGGGTGACATGAGAGACTTTAATGGTAATTTTATGATGGACAATGTCTGCAACCTTAATTATCACAGGTGATGGATATACAATACAATAGATGCGTCTCCTAATGTCCGCAGTATCGTAATGAGCCGTACGGTGAGTAGGGCAATTTCACTTAATTTAGTTAAATCCTTTTGTCGGAACTAGGGCTGTCCCGGATACCATTTTTGTTTCTTTCTTTCTTTTTTGTTGCTCCGAAGCTTCGGTAGTAACCAACGGCGAATACCCGGAGCTCCGGCGGGGGGAGGGGTTTGACTCGGGGAAGGAGTCAGTCAGACATTTCTCTACTAGTCGATTAGGAGAAATACATAGGTTCCCATGTACCCGCGTGGCATTTTTTTTTTGGGTAACCTGTTGTTTTAGGATCCTAATGGTGTCTAGTTAAGGATTTTTCATGTTGCCAAGTTCAACTAATGGCCCATGGGATTCGCTTGGCGGCCATCTTGAATTGATGTCCACACGAGTGGCAAAAAAAAACGTCGATTTTCACAACTCCTGAAGCAGACAACATACAAAGACAAATAAACCCACGTTTTCTTATAATTTTGACACCAGGAAACAAACGGGAAAGGTCATTGACATGTACAACCATTCTTTATTGGTGAAAAACAGGCAAATAAGACAAGTCGGTCAATACCGCGAGGGGGGGGGGGCTATCCGGGGTTCGTCACGCATGCAGGAATCGGTAGCCTGTACCTTTCGGCCTACATCACATGACGCTTCAGCAACCCATTAAATATACCTAACATGCCAAATTATCGAAAAATTCATTCACCAACCTGAAAGCCTTTTGAAATGTGGGATTCTTCTGGAGCTTTTTGAGCGGTGTGCCCTTGAAGGCGCTGGTACAGTCCTCACCACTTAATAGATAATAGCCGAGCAGGGTATTGTAGTATAACTGCCCAAGAGAGGTGGCCAGCTCCGTGACGTTGACCAGCTAATGGTGCCTGCCTGTGCCAGTGTCAGGATAGATGACGAGGTTGACGGTGTCCGCGTGATGCAGGAGGATGAAGAAGATATCAGTGTCCGGGGTCCTTACTACTGCTGACTTGAAGCCCAGCTTCAGCATGATGCAGGTAGAGCACAACCCGGCTGTCTGTCTCTTCCTGGTCTGACTGGAGGGCATGGATCTTGGTGACCTCAGCCTGAAATGGCACAAAACACCCTTATGCATGGTAGCTTATATTCTTGGCAAACAATCTGCTAACACAAGACCCCATTGAAGTTTCCTAGGTACGGATCAGTCAACTTACTTCTCCATCTGATGACATTAGCAGATGAGCTATCCCCTCCACAATGAGAACAGCTGTCTCGCACTTCGCCAGCCAGATGCTGCCTCCTTACTGCCCCAAACCTTGAGCATCAACTGGCAGAGTTGCTTGTTCTCCTCATTGCCCATAAAGAGCTTAAAGTCCTGGGGTTTCCTGGTAGCCATATCCTGCCCTATGAACTTTTCAAAGAAGCCGTGCCTAAACCTCTCCTGCGCCTTGATGGAGTCAGGCTGATAGGAATCAGTGGAGAAGATGAAGTGCTTCTTGGCTACCATCTGGTCGAATACCCGCAGTTAGATTGCTCCAAATGTATGCGGCAGGTTTGTGAGGGCATGAAAGAGGGTGTTCCCATCTTGGATGAAGATGACATCCTTGGGGTAGGGTACTTCATATGTCTTGTCATCCAAGAGGAAGTGCAGCATGGTGGTTTTGTTGGTCGTGGCAAAAAAAAAAAAACCCATCAGGAGTGCCCATTGAGTGAGGGACAGGAGAGAGGGAGTAGCACATCAGCTCATCAAGATCAAGCGGCTCCTCCTGGACCTGTGACTTGATGAGCAGCTGGAAGGCCAGGTTGCTCTGCTCCTGGTACTGTATGAGCTGGAACGCAATGACAAGCATATAGTACAACCGATGCACCAGAACTTTAAGTTAAACAGGGGATTCTGGTAGGATAATGTGCAGATTAATATATCAAAGCATAGACCATATAAATTGCTTTACCTTTCCCTCTGAGGAGGTTGTGGCTAGATGGGGTACAGCCACGGACGGAAGTGACACAAAATCTCGTCGGGCATGTTTCCTTGCTATGGCGCTAGCTAGCCTAGCTAACCTCCTGAGAGACATTGCGACAAATCCAGAAGCCCACGAAAGCTATTTTCACAGTTTCCCTTCGCGTAAATCTTTTGAGGTGATTTTTAAAAAAATATGAAGAGACACTGACGAAATTTGTTGTTTCGACAAAAGACAGGGCTTTTGGTCAGGAGGGTGAGTTTTCATAGTTGGCTAACATTAATTATCTAGCTAGTTAGCATAGCTATTGATAGCTAACATTACAAATGTGACTTACGTTAGCTGACGTTAGTTAACTGTTTGAAGTGGATTTGTAAGATATACATTAGCTAGCTACATCACACAGTTCATGATTTCATTTCATTTTACTAAGGTAGGCTACTGTGAAGGCAATTCATATTTGATGTTTGCTTACTTTTAATCGTTCAGCATGACCTTACATTGCTTAGATAGATGCTTGAAGTCCATGTGTAAATAGAACAAAGATAGTCTTATAAAGCATCTTCTCCAGGTGCACAAAAAGGGCCTGTTCTTAATTGTTGGTTGTATGGGAGACCCACTGAGTGTAGCAAGTCTGTACACACCAATTTTAGAAGTGGCCTTCATGGATGAAAGCTGGAAGACATGAGATAAGGAGGGGAAGAACAGACAACTGCCTTATAAGAGAGACTGTACTATATTGATCGAGGTGCATTCAAGCACCTGGACTTGGATGCGTCTGTTCATTGAACATATATTAAAATTGTGTGACAATATTGTAACAGATTTTTGTCTCGTTCCTCATGTAATTTCAGTGGAATTAGATAATTGCCACGACAGCTGCGTACCCTAACACATATGCTTTTTTTTTTTTTTTTTTCTATGCCCGGTGAGATTTTGCGTCACTTCCATCTGTGGCTGTATCCCATCTAGCCACAACCCTCTGAGGATGTGAGCTTGGCCATCTTGTTGCAGGCCTCCATCGTCAGCAGCTTCTGCTTCTTGATGGGGTCGAAGAAGCTCGTCTCACACCCACTCCGAAGATGGTCTCGGATGAACGCCCTCTTGGCAGCCTTGCCAACAGCCTCAGCATTAGGACATCAACCATGACCTCAAGGGAGACAGGAGCACCAGAGGCGAGAGAGTAGAGGCGCTCATTGTCTGTCATTTGGAAGGGGTTGGTGAAACTCTTGATGGCAGTGATGGTGCACTGGACTGCCTCCTCACTTTTCTTGATCTGTGCCAGATCCAGCTCACAATTTTTCCCAGCCTTTGGGGAACTCAGGGTCATCAGTAAGATCACACCTTCGGCAACATCTCAAAGTACTGGGCTCGTGCAGATGTGGTTCGGCACCAGCGCTGATAGGCTGGGAAGTTAGGAAGTACTAATTAGCTAAGTTAGCTGGCTAATGTTAACTAGTGTTAGCTAGTTATCTAGCAAGTAAGCTAATCTGATGATAATATACTTATACTCCTAATAGATATTATTTATGTATCCTTATATTCAATGTAGTGACATGAAATATTTTCCAGTTGTAAAAAATGTAGATAATACTTACATATCAGATGTAAAAGCTTCTTGCTGTATCTTGCTGAGTGGTGACGATTGATATTTGAAATGTTTAAGTAGCAGTTTCCAGTACACAATGGGGCTGCAACGATTAGTCGACATAATCGACGACGTTGATCATAAAAACTCGTCGACGCAGAATTTTAGCTTCGACGCGTCGTATAAAAACAATCAGAGCCAGTAACGTTAACTCAAAACCGCACAAATGTTCATTTGTAACTGCAATGCCCTATAGGAAGTGCTGGGGGCAGTATCGCTTCCATCGTCTGATATAACTGCATTTTGCATGAACGACGAAGAGAAGAAGAAAGCGTATGAACGATGGCGGAAAGGAGAGCGAATGAGGCTAATGAAGAGCAAAAACCAGCGAGACCGAGACTCAAAAGTCTGGGAGTATTTCACAGATGATAAGCCAAAGAAGTCAGTTAAATGCAGAATATGCAAAGCCGAATTGGCATTCCACAGCAGCACTACGGCGATTCACGAGCATTTGAAACGCAAGCACCCTGGAGCCACGATGATTGCTACTTCGGATCATGGGTAAGTTTAGCTAGTTAGCCACAGTATCGTAATGTTTACGTTAGCTTAAGTTACATGTTGTAAAACAGAACGTCTCAAGGGTGATGCTTGCTAAGCGAACGCTATTTCAGTTATGTGGATTCTGCGTATCCACCAACGAGCTGTATGTAACATTAGCTAAACAGCACCAAGCTTGCAGCGTAGCACACTACAGCTTAGAGTTGTTTAGCTCCGTCATTTATCACCGAGTGTCGTGTTTTTGCAGACTGGAGTATTAACTAGCTAAGTTAAGTTTGCTAACGTTAGCTAAATGTTAACGAGTTCTAACATTCACTGACTGCAGTAACTTACTGCGCTATGGGCTCTAGGTTTCTTTTTTTTTCAGTTGAAAAAAATTGAACTTTTTGGGCTAAAACGCAGGCAAGACTGCAGAGACGGGGAACGTTAGCACCATCTAACATTAGCTAGCTATCTTACTTAGCTAGTCAATCTGCAGTCTGCAAAAACATGACACGGTACTAACGTGAGCTGTCTGTAGCCTAGACAGTCAACTAGCTTTCCCAGTGCGCTCTAATCAGCTGTAGCTTGTCGTAGCGTTAGCTAGTTAGACTGGGTTGGAGCATATCAATAATTCAGTTGTAAGATATTTACTCATTTAAATGGTTTAATTGGTATTAGTCAGTACACTAAGATAAACTGATACCATAGCCTACAAATTGTGATGATAATTAATACAGCTTTCTGTTTTGTTCTCTTTCTATTTTAGTACTAAGCAAAGGCGTGTGGATGAGTTCATCCTGAAGAGAGGCTCATGCACCCCTCAAATGGCTGGAGTCTTAACAGAGAGCATCCTCAACATGCTCGTCAATGACATGAGACCAATATCCATGGTTGAAGATGGGGGATTTAAGCAGATGGTCACCACATTCCATCCAGGTTACACCTTACCTTCCAGAACTCATTTTACTAAGCTTATGGAGGGAAAGTATGAAGCTACTTTTGGTAAGGTTAAAGATGCTCTTAAAGCAACCAAGAACAAGATTGCCCTGACAACTGATGTCTGGACCAGTGTCGCGACAGAGGCATATCTTGGCATCACCTGTCACTTTATAAGTGATGACTGGGAGCTCACTAGCTTCTGCCTTACAACCATGCCACTCGAAGAACGGCACACTGGACCCAACATTGCTGCATGGATTGAGCAGGCTGTGGAAAGGTTTGAGATCCCTCCAAGCAAGATTGTGGCAGTTGTTCATGACAATGGCTCCAATGTCGTACTGGCTGCAAACATCTTGCAGGAAAAACATGGGTGGGTGTCTATCCACTGTGCAGGCCACACTTTACAGTTGGTGATCAATCGTGCACTGAAACACCCTCAGATCAGTAAAGCACTGGGAGCAGCGAGGTGTCTCGTCGAGCACTTTAAAAGGAGCGAACTGGCTTCAAGCAAGCTTAAGACAAAGCAGAAACAGATGGGGACCCCGGAACACAAACTTGTCCAAGATGTCTCTACCAGGTGGAACAGCACCTATTATATGGTGACTCGCATGCTGGAACAGAGATGGCCACTGACTGCGACTCTGTCTGACCCGGCAGTAACACAGAGAGGGAAACAATACCTAGACCTCAAAGCTGATCAGTGGACCCTGCTAGATGAACTGGCCAAAGCTCTCCAGGCCTTTGAATGTGCCACTGTCTACTTGAGTGGTGAAAGCTATGTGACAGTCTCCGCCCTGCCTCCACTAGTCAGAGGGCTTTTGAAGTCCACCCACACTGCCTATAATACAGCTCCTGTGCAGGCCTTCCAGGCGGCTGCTTCAGAGGAGACCACTGCACGCTGGTCAAGAGAGGTCACCATCACAGATGATGACCCAAGCAAACAGATCATTGCAGCTGCACTAGACCCACGATTTCGAAAACTGAAATTCCTGACACCAGAGGAGAGGTTTACTGTTCAGAATAAAGTACAAGCTCTGGCCCTACAGTCCAAGGATGGGAGTACTGTGAATAACCAGCACACCAGTGGGAATGAAGAAGCCACAGCAGCATCAGCTGACAAGGATGCCACAGACTCAGCTGAGGGAACTCCAAATAGGTCTGTTTCAGCTCTCGATTCACTGCTTGGATGTGACTCAACAGACAGTGACAGTGAGACCAATGATGAACAGGATGCACGCAACCAAGCGATCAGTAATGAAGTGCTGATGTACTTCGGAGAGCAGCCCCTCTCAAAGACAGAAAGTCCCCTGTCTTGGTGGAAATTGAATGAGGCAAAGTATCCAACCCTTGCATCACAAGCCAAATCGTTTTTGTGTATTCCAGCTACTTCTACTCCCTCTGAGTGTCTCTTCTCAGCAGCTGGGAACATCGCCTCAAAGAAGAGAGCCAGCCTCACTCCAGAGCACGTCGACATGCTCACGTTCCTGCACTGCAATTTAAAGCATTTATGAACTGCATGAGATCAGAGTAAGACACACATATACACACACACACAGCTCCTCTCACTCACACACAGCAAACAAAAGACCTACAAGTCTGTCTGATCTGACTCATCCTCCCCTCCTGTTGGAGATGGTGGAGCCTAGTGAGTGGATCCACGTCCCCCTCCTGGACCAGGTTAACAGCCCCATCAGAACCGCGGTGCTGGGGCAGAGGCTGCTATTTTGAGTTACTTTTAAAACATTATTTGCACATTATCTTTACGTTTTGACTTGCACTTTAATTTGCATTGTTTAATTTATTTACTTTGTTTTTATTATGATTGAAAATGCATTGACTTTCATTTGTATTATTTAATGTATTTATTTAGTTTTCATTATGATTGATGATGCATTTGATTAAACAAGTAGCTCCAAAACAAGTTCCAAATTCAAATGTTTCATGAGTCATTATTTTAATTCGCTATGGGATCGTGTTATGTTAAGACAGAGACACAGGGCGACATTCACAGGTGTGCAGACTTAAGCATGTGAGGTAAAACGTGCACTGGAGCCCGGAAGAGGATCCGCGCCCTCAGGAAGCAGAGATGGAGGGTGTGAAAGAAATAATCGTTAGATTAGTCGACTAATCGAAAAAATAATCGACAGATTAGTCGACTACCAAAATAATCGTTAGTTGCAGGCCTAGTACACAATAAGTAGTTAGTAGGGATGTTCCGATCCACGGCATCAGTATCGGGTCGATACTGGCCCAGAATGCTGGATCGGATATCGGAGGGGAGAGAAGAATATGATCCGATACAGTTCATCGGGAAATCTAGCTTAAACCATCGCCTATATCAGGGGTGGGCAATCTTATCCAGAAAGGGCCAGTGTGGGTGAAGATTTTTGTTCCAACCAAGCAATTGCACACCTGTCTCCTAATCAAGTTCCTTAGCAAAGACTCTACTGGTTGATTAGTGGGATCAGGTGTATAACTGCTTGGCTGGAACTAGAGATGTAACGGTATGAAAATGTTATATCATGATTATAGTGACCAGAATTATCACGGTTATCAGTATTATCGCGGTATTGTTAAAATGTGCTGAAAATGTTCAGAAAGTACTGATACACACACGGAAATCATTTCACCAAGTTTTATTTTGAAAACCACAAATAAAATTAGCAGCACTATGCACTTTTTGTTTGCATAAACATTAAAATAATAAAAATAAATAAAATAATAACATTCCTTATTTAAACATATGAAAAAACCATACAAATGTGCATTAAAGATGTCACCATGTGGCCATGAGAGGTAACTGCACTTTGTGTACATTGCAAATAAGAAAACGGCAACCAAAAAGAAATTTCTTCACATTTTATGCTCAAGTCGTTTACAGATTTTGTAGCACTGGTCGTGCCTGACCAGGCAAGCTCGTATAGTAAGAGCAATTTCACTGTTTCTATGCACCTTAAGTAAACAAATCAAATGTGTATTTAAAAGCAACACGACCATTATAAACAATGCAATGTGGATGTAAGAACAATACAACCATATGTAAACAAATCCAAAGTGCAGGTGTTGACATTAAAATAACACAAAATATGTAAGCAAATCAAATGAACAGCCCTGACTGTATGTCCGTTCTCCTTCATAAAGAAATAAGGTGCTGCTGGCCTAAAACCTGTATGTATGCATCTTTGTTCACTTGAGATTGAAATGTAAAAATGTCAGCATATTTACTTTGTCAGGTTTAAGTAGTGATCTGCGAGAGGAGACAATGTGCCTGCTGGCACTTAACAATCTCTGATGGCACGCTGGTTGCTGGGATGCACAAAAGCTTCCTGGCAACCCTGGCAAGGTGAGGCAGCTCTGATGCATGGCCCCTCCACCACACCAGAGGATCCTCCTCTGCTGGAATGGATGGCAGAGACGGGTAGACCTTGATCTCTTCTTTCACTCTGTCTTCTGGGGTGGTCAGAATCTGACCCTCTTCCCCTCTCTGCTGCCTTGCTGAGGTAATCTTTCTCAGCAACCCAGCTAGGCCTTTCCCCTCAGATGCTGCTGTGGGGGTGCTGGTGGTAGAGGTGCTGCTGGTGCTTTGTGGTTCTTCCCTGATTTGTACAGGTGCCAGCTTCAAGGCCTCCTGGACACAGCTGTCAACTGTTGCAGCCTCAGGTTCATCTAAAAAGCTGCTTTTGAAGCGGGGGTCAATGAAACAAGCCATCTGCATGACTCTCTTTGCCTTCTTTGTATATCTGTTGTTAAGGTCTTCTCTCATTACCCTTTTCATCTCCTTGATCAGGGGTGGCTCCTCATCCTTTTCCACCAGAACATCATGGGTGGTGTGGTCCAGGACAGGCTTGACGGCTGACAGTGTAACTCGTGTCTCTGAAGCAAGTGCATCAGTAAACTTGCTCAGAGGTTCAAGGAACTGGCACAGTTGTTCCATGACACTTATGTCTGAATTCTTGGCCATCAGATACCATGTTCCTCTTTCTCCAGTCAGTGTCGCACAGACTGGCTGCTGTTGGCTGAGGAAACGCTCCAGCATCTTGTGTGTAGATCCCCATCGGGTCACCACATCATGGATGAGAGCCTTCTTTGGCATGTTGAGGGCAGCTTGCTTTTCTCGCAGTTCTTTCCTTCCAGCTCCGTGAGAAGCCTTGGACCAGATGATGGTAGGCCTTGACTGCTGTGTCAACTCTCGGAATTTTCAGAGCCTTTGAGATGGCCAGGTTCAAATTATGGCCAAAGCACCCAAGCCACAGATCTGGGAACTCTTCAAAAGCCTTGATCATGTTAGTTGCGTTGTCTGTGGTTATGCAGACCAGGTTTCTCTTGTTGATCCCCCACTCTTCCAGCATATTCTCGAAAAACTCTGATGTTGTGAGCCGAGTGATCTTCTGGGAAGAACTGTGTTTCCAGGCAGTTTGATACCAGTTGCCAGTCTGGGGTGAGGTACTGGATAGTGAAGCTGATGTAGGGTTGACCAGCCCCGCTTTCACTGGTCCAGAGGTCAGTAGTTGCAGCAAACCATGTGCCTTGAGCCAAACCTTTTCCAGCATCAGCTTTAACCTGGTTGTACAGGTTTGGGATTTCAGTCTTGGCAAAGAAATTTCGTGATGGCACTTTGTAGTGAGGCACGGCGACCTTCATCAGCCTCAGAAAGCCAGGCCTCTCAACGATTTGAAATGGCATCATGTCCTTTGCAATGTAATATGAAAGGGCTGCAGTGAGGTCTTCAGCATTTTTAGATGTGGGTGCATAAGCAGCCTGTCTTTGAAATGCTTGCTCGAGTGTCTGTGTCACTGTAGTTGAGGACGAGGGACCAGTAGCATCACTGGGTTTGCCTGCTGCACGCCCACTCTGTAAACAAGGGAAAAGCAAATGTATCACTTTTTTAATTATTATTGTTACAGTATTATTAACACACACACACACACACACACACACAGTCTATTTTCTGTGTTGCATTAGAGTATATGCAAAGACCCCATGCACAGTTTACATAAAATGAGTTTTAAGAAGACAGTGATAGTAATTGCAATGAGCCAAATTGACATAAATACAGAGGAGTCTTGTAGAGGAGTCTAGTGTTTCTCCTGTTCGAACACTTTTACAACCAATTCAACGACTGCCGAATTTTAAATGAACAAAATATGTTGGTGAGTGACTAAACTATGGAATGTGTCATCATGTGCAATGGGAGAATAAAGTCTGCACTGACTGCAGACACACGACGCATACAGCAGCAGAACAACGTGTAGTGTTTTTACAAGAGTATAGGAGCCAAAGCATCCTAGATGTGATTTTGAGTTAGGCTACGCCTTATAGCCGACTTTATTTCTATAGGCTAGTTGCCTACTGTCATAGCCTACATTGGAGATTAGAATTCAGCATAGCTGTATAATAGATTCTTGTCTTATATTTCTTAGTTACTTTAAATAATGTTTATAATGTTTACATTGATAGCTTTGGATATAATCTGCATTAGGAATGCTGTTTGGTATAGATAAGCATATGAAACAGTTTTATTTAGCTCAGTGCTCATGTTGAACATTAGGGCTACTGTCACTTTAAGAAGATCGCAAATTTCTGTGTACATGAACCAGGAAGCGTCTAGATTTGTGAGTGTTGAGTCGGCGGTGATTTTGGAGACTGAAGCTATACAGTTTTCTTACTGTAGCTGTAGTAATAACGTGGCAGTAATAGCCAGCCTTAGTTATATTTTAGGAAATTATTATTTGATTACTCCTGTATGAAGATTTTGCTGTGGAACCGGAATACATTTTCGTTTCGTTATCTTTTTACACCGGAGTCCTGTGGAGGTTTTTTCCTTGCTTTTCCTTAAGAACGTACAACGCACGAGTAGCTAACTTTAGCCAGTGGAACGGACCGTCGGCCCTCACAAAGAGTAACGTTTGGTAACATGAAAGCTCAAGTTTACATTATTGACAAACTATTAGCAAGTTAGACATGCAAACCATGACATTTTCCCCCATTCCGAAGTCCCCACATCATGCATTCAGCTAAAAGTTAACTTACCTTGCATTCGCTGTAAAGTTGTGGATGGTGGTCACGGAGATGACTCATAAGATTAGAAGTGTTGCCCCCTTTCGCAGCGATTTTCGTTCTGCAGACAGGGTAACCATCTTCAATCAATTTTCCCTCAGCACTCTTATAAAAACCAAAATACGACCACACTTCAGACTTAGTCCTCTTAGTAGGCAAAAAAATCTCCCAAGCGCCATCACTGCCTGTGCCTTCCATATTTCATTGAAGCAAAACAAACCCATGTTGCATACTGCGCCTGCGCGCCTGCGTCTGACAGACTATGCTGGACAGTATTTACCGTTGAGTTTTTCAAAGCACAGTAATCAAACACGGTTTTAATGATAATTAAAATTTGAAACGGTAATACTAACCGTCGGGAATTTTACCGTCGTTAATCATTAAACCGGTAACCGTTACATCCCTACTTGGCAACATGAAAAATTCTTAACTACGTAGACACCATTAGGATCTTAAAAAAAACAGGTTTCAAAAAAATGCCACGAGGGTACATGGGAACCTATTTCTCCTGCTCGACTGTCTCTTGTTGGCTGAGATGGACGGCATAGCGGTACGACACGTGTCTTTCGGTTTAATTAAAGATATTAATTGGGGCGTCCAGGTAGCGTAGCAGTCCATTCCATAATGTACCAAGACTCAAGACTCCTGCTTCTATTAATCGCTTGATTGTCTTTTCTATATCCTGTACTGCTTCTGCTTTTAAGGGATACCGATTTCTCCTTGGGGGTTTGCAGTTTGGTTTAAGCCTTAACCCTGACTGGTTTTGCTGATGTTACTAGGCCTACATCCGTGTCATGTTTTGACCATAGCACCTTTTGGAATTTCCTTCAACATTTTATTTAACATTGGGTTATCTATCTTTTCTATTTCTTGGACAGCTATTTCTTCTCCTAATGTTATAGTGACCTCCTTGGGTGCTGCCAGCAGTGGGGTTGAGCATAAGATTTTTATGAACGTTTCGTCAGTGGATTTGAAGATCCAGGGGTTGGCAGTCGCCTTCCATTGTTTTGTGGAGGCGTGCAGTACCATTGGTCCTAAATGTTTTGATTCAAATCCCTCATTGATGAGTAGCATGATGCAGGGGTGTTTCCAGAATTTTAGGACATTCGGGACTTAGCCTGGACTTCTGGAGGGGGGTCCAGGGGGGATCTGTTTTGATGCTTTTTTTTTTTAATGCTCTCTGACACCTTATTTACAGTCAAAGTAATCATTGAAATGTGTACCTCAAAAACTTGTCTACTTCTACTCTTGTAGGACTTTTTATGTACCTTGTGATACACATTACAATGAAATGAACCACGCGAGTTATATCTTTATATATTTTTCAGGAAGTCAAAATAATGCGATTTGAGGATATTTTACTTTTTTAACAAATTGTCAAAATGGTGTATGGCATGTTAAATAAGCTAAAATGAAAACATTTGTTATTTCAGTGTAACTTTAAAAGGTACACCCTAACATTGACCTGTCTACACTGACACTGTCTGCAATTGACAACATTCATTTTAATGTACAGGCATGAGTAGTGTTAGCATTTTAGCTAATCAAAATAGCTTCACTCTTTGACTGTCTCTGACACAAACACACAAAGAAACACCAAATTGTTGTTACCAGTTTCCACGTCTGATTCTGGCTAGGCTGCTGCTGCCGGCTCTTCAGTCTGGAGCTCGTCTTTGCTACCCTCTGCAAAACCATGAAATCAACTTAAATGAAACCCATAAATAGATTCATAATTGGATTGGATTCTAATTACATGATCTAACTGTAGTAGTATCTAAACAATAATCCCAAACATAATGGCGTAAAGTTAATTGTTTATTTACTTGAAGCTTATTTAGATTTAAATCAATATGATGGTTAACTTTGGTTTGTGCCTATAGTAAAAATGAAGGAGTCATTACCATTTTAGTTCGTTTTATGGAAATTTGATTTATTTACAAGAAAAACCCTGCTACAGGACAATTGAAGTATGGCCCGCTAGCTAAATGACACCTACGATCATGATGAAAAGAATTTCTCTTTTCCTTCAAACTCTGCCAATTCTCCTCTACTCGTCTCTTCTTGCTTTAACTTGTCACGTCTAGGGCTGCAACGATTAGTCGACATAATCGACGACGTCGATCTTAAAAACTCGTCGACGCAGAATTTTAGCTTCGACGCGTCGTATAAAAACAATCAGAGCCAGTAACGTTAACTCAAAACCGCACAAATGTTCATTTGTAACTGCAATGCCCTATAGGAAGTGCTGGGGGCAGTATCGCTTCCATCGTCTGATATAACTGCATTTTGCATGAACGACGAAGAGAAGAAGAAAGCGTATGAACGATGGCGGAAAGGAGAGCGAATGAGGCTAATGAAGAGCAAAAACCAGCGAGACCGAGACTATCAAAAGTCTGTGAGTATTTCACAGATGACAAGCCAAAGAAGTCAGTTAAATGCAGAATATGCAAAGCCGAATTGGCATTCCACAGCAACACTACGGCGATGCACGAGCATTTGAAACGCAAGCACCCTGGAGCCACGATGATTGCAACTTCGGATCATGGGTAAGTTTAGCTAGTTAGCCACAGTATCGTAATGTTTACGTTAGCTTAAGTTACATGTTGGAAAACAGAACGTCTCAAGGGTGATGCTTGCTAAGCGAACGCTATTTCAGTTATGTGGATTCTGCGTATCCACCAACGAGCTGTATGTAACATTAGCTAAACAGCACCAAGCTTGCAGCGTAGCACACTACAGCTTAGAGTTGTTTAGCTCCGTCATTTGTCACCGAGTGTCGTGTTTTTGCAGACTGGAGTATTAACTAGCTAAGTTAAGATTGCTAACGTTAGCTAAATGTTAACGAGTTCTAACATTCACTGATTGCAGTAACTTACTGCGCTATGGGCTCTAGGTTTCTTTTTTTTTTCAGTTGAAAAAAATTGAACTTTTTGGGCTAAAGCGCAGGCAAGACTGCAGAGACGGGGAACGTTAGCACCATCTAACATTAGCTAGCTATCTTACTTAGCTAGTCAATCTGCAGTCTGCAAAAACACGACGCGGTACTAACGTGAGCTGTCTGTAGCCTAGACAGTCAACTAGCTTTCCCAGTGCGCTCTAATCAGCTGTAGCTTGTCGTAGCGTTAGCTAGTTAGACTGGGTTGGAGCATATCAATAATTCAGTTGTAAGATATTTATTCATTTAAATGGTTTAATTGGTATTAGTCAGTACACTAAGATAAACTGATACCATAGCCTACAAATTGTGATGATAATTAATACAGCTTTCTGTTTTGTTCTCTTTCTATTTTAGTACTAAGCAAAGGCGTGTGGATGAGTTCATCCTGAAGAGAGGCTCATGCACCCCTCAAATGGCTGGAGTCTTAACAGAGAGCATCCTCAACATGCTCGTCAATGACATGAGACCAATATCCATGGTTGAAGATGGGGGATTTAAGCAGATGGTCACCACATTCCATCCAGGTTACACCTTACCTTCCAGAACTCATTTTACTAAGCTTATGGAGGGAAAGTATGAAGCTACTTTTGGTAAGGTTAAAGATGCTCTTAAAGCAACCAAGAACAAGATTGCCCTGACAACTGATGCCTGGACCAGTGTCCCGACAGAGGCATATCTTGGCGTCACCTGTCACTTTATAAGTGATGACTGGGAGCTCACTAGCTTCTGCCTTACAACCATGCCACTCGAAGAACGGCACACTGGACCCAACATTGCTGCATGGATTGAGCAGGTTGTGGAAAGGTTTGAGATCCCTCCAAGCAAGATTGTGGCAGTTGTTCATGACAATGGCTCCAATGTCGTACTGGCTGCAAACATCTTGCAGGAAAAACATGGGTGGGTGTCTATCCGTCTTGCAGGCCACACTTTACAGTTGGTGATCAATCGTGCACTGAAACACCCTCGGATCAGTAAAGCACTGGGAGCAGCGAGGTGTCTCGTCAAGCACTTTAAAAGGAGCGAACTGGCTTCAAGCAAGCTTAAGACAAAGCAGAAACAGATGGGGACCCCGGAACACAAACTTGTCCAAGATGTCTCTACCAGGTGGAACAGCACCTATTATATGGTGACTCGCATGCTGGAACAGAGATGGCCACTGACTGCGACTCTGTCTGACCCGGCAGTAACACAGAGAGGGAAACAATACCTAGACCTCAAAGCTGATCAGTGGACCCTGCTAGATGAACTGGCCAAAGCTCTCCAGGCCTTTGAATGTGCCACTGTCTACTTGAGATTGGTGAAAGCTATGTGACAGCCCCCGCCCTGCCTCCACTAGTCAGAGGGCTTTTGAAGTCCACCCACACTGCCTATGATACAGCTCCTGTGCAGGCCTTCCAGGCGGCTGCTTCAGAGGAGACCACTGCACGCTGGTCAAGAGAGGTCACCATCACAGATGATGACCCAAGCAAACAGATCATTGCAGCTGCACTAGACCCACGATTTCGAAAACTGAAATTCCTGACACCGGAGGAGAGGTTCAGTGTTCAGAATAAAGTACAAGCTCTGGCCCTACAGTCCAAGGATGGGAGTACTGTGAATAACCAGCACACCAGTGGGAATGAAGAAGCCACAGCAGCATCAGCTGACAAGGATGCCACAGACTCAGCTGAGGGAACTACAAATAGGTCTGTTTCAGCGCTCGATTCACTGCTTGGATGTGACTCAACAGACAGTGACAGTGAGACCAGTGATGAACAGGATGCGCGCAACCAAGCGATCAGTAATGAAGTGCTGATGTACTTCGGAGAGCAGCCCCTCTCAAAGACAGAAAGTCCCCTGTCTTGGTGGAAATTGAATGAGGCAAAGTATCCAACCCTTGCATCACAAGCCAAATCGTTTTTGTGTATTCCAGCTACTTCTACTCCCTCTGAGCGTCTCTTCTCAGCAGCTGGGAACATCGCCTCAAAGAAGAGAGCCAGCCTCACTCCAGAGCACGTCGACATGCTCACGTTCCTGCACTGCAATTTAAAGTGTTTATGAATTGCAGGAGATCAGAGTAAGACACACATATACACACACACAGCTCCTCTCACTCACACACAGCAAACAAAAGACCTACAGGTCTGTCTGAGCTGACTCATTCTCCCCTCCTGCTGGAGATGGTGGAGCCTAGTGAGTGGATCCACGTCCCCCTCCTGGACCAGGTTAACAGCCCCATCAGAACCGCGGTGCTGGGGCAGAGGCTGCTATTTTGAGTTACTTTTAAAACATTATTTGCATATGATCTTTACGTTTTGACTTGCACTTTAATTTGTATTATTTAATTTATTTATTTTGTTTTTATTATGATTGATAATGCATTTACTTTCATTTGTATTATTTCATGTATTTATTTAGTTTTCATTATGATTGATGATGCATTTGATTAAACAAGTAGCTCCAAAACAAGTTCCAAATTCAAATGTTTCATGAGTCATTATTTTAATTCGCTATGGGATCATGTTATGTTAAGGCAGAGAGACACAGGGCGACATTCACAAGTGTGCAGACTTAAGCGTGTGAGGTAAAACGTGCACTGGAGCCCGGAAGAGGATCCGCGCCCTCAGGAAGCAGAGATGGAGGGTGTGAAAGAAATAATCGTTAGATTAGTCGACTAATCGAAAAAATAATCGACAGATTAGTCGACTACCAAAATAATCGTTAGTTGCAGCCCTAGTCACGTCACTCAGCGCTGACCATCAGACCCTCCCACTCATGCACGTTGTGCACGCGTGCGCACACACACAGTTAGTATAAAAACCTGCGTTTATGTTACCTCTGGCTCGGTCGGGCGTCTACAAACGCAATTGGCCATGTCTGCTGGTGGGAAGCTGGATGTGGGTATGTGTCATGGTCGCTGTACTAGCACCTCCTCTGGTCAGCCGGGGCGCCTGTTCGGGGGCGGGGGACGTGGGGGAATAGCATGATCCTCCCACGTGCCATGTCCCCCTGGTGAAACTTCTCACTGTCAGGTGAAAAGAAGTGGCTGGCGACTCATGTATCAGAGGAGGCATGTGGTAGTCTGCAGCCCTCCCCGGATCGGCAGCGGGGGTGGAGCAGCGACTGGGATGGCTCGGAAGAGTGGGGTAATTGGCCGGATGCAATTTGGGAGAAAAGGCGGGGGGAGACCTGCATTTATTTTGACAGGTTGTTATGTTATGAAGACTTATCAGACATTCACACACGTTGCGTTTTTTGTCAGTCTTCACATAGGCTTAAATTTAAAATTATATTCGGGGCTACAGTCAAAACGTTCGGGGCTTTAGCCCTGGCAAAATGAGCTGGCGATGGCGTGATGTGTGGCCTTGCTCTTAGTACATCATGCCACTCATCAAGAAATGTGTTGGGGGGCATTTGGGTAGCATAGCGGTCTATTCCGTTGTCTACCAAAACGGATCTTCAGTTCAAATCCCCATGTTACCTCCAGCTTGGTCGGGCATCTCTACAGACCCAATTGGCCGTGTCTGTGGGAGGGAAGCCGGATGTGGGTATGTGTCCTGGTCGCTGCTCTAGCGCCTCCTCTGGTCGGTCGGGGTGCCTGTTCTGGGGGGAGGGGGAACTGGGGGGAATGTATGATCCTCCCACGCGCTAGGTCCCCCTGGTGAAACTCCTCACTGTCAGGTGAAAACAAGTAGTTGGCGAATCCACATGTATCGGAGGAGACGTGGTAGTCTGCAGCCTGCCCCCGATCGGCAGAGGGAATGGAGCAGCGACTGGGACAGCTCGAAAGAGTGGGGTAATTGGCCAGGAACAATTGGGGGGAAAAGGGGGGGGGGAGCCACAAAACAAACAAAAAACAAACAAAAAATGCATTGGGTTGTACTATAGCCGCACCACCCTCTTTCCCTATGACTAAGGCTTGTGACATAAGGTAATATTTTCTACCTTTTGTGGCCTTTAGCTGTCTGTTTTCAAATACTAAATCTTGTGTTGGGTCATAGTGCATTGTGCAATGGGGTTCTAGTGTAGGTTTTTGCACTTTTGGGGATAGTACAGATAAGTAGTTTCCCCATTTGTCTTGTGGTTTGAATCTGTCCTGCTGTGTCTCCAAGCCAGTAGACTTTGGCTTGTGGTCCTATCAAAGAGGCTTGTACAGGGGCATCCGGGTGGCGTGGCAGTCAAGTCAATTTTATTTGTATAGCCCAATATTACAAATTTGCCTCAAGGGGCTTTACAGCAACACAACATCCTGTCCTTAGACCCTTGCATCGGATAAGGAATAACCCCCCCCCCCAAAAAAAACAAACAACTTTAACAGGGAGAAAAAATAGGAAGAAACTTCAGGAAGAGCACCAGAGGAGGGATCTCTCTCCCAAGGCGGACAACGTGCAATGGATGTTTTTTTTTTTTTTTTACACAAATTACAGAATACAACACTGAAAGAGGATAACAGAATTATAATGGACTTATAAAATTTATGAAGACTATGATGCGCAGGATGCCAAGCAGTGTCCAGATGCCACCGGAACAGCCCAGGACCCAAGCCGCACAACCAGCATCACCATGTAAAAAAAAAAAAACCCAGGATAACAAAAATGATATGGATTTATAAGATATATAAAAAGAAAATGATGAGGGGAATATCACGCAGCATTCAGGTGGCAACCACCATCATCACAGAGACCTGGGAGGAGGACCGACTGCACGTGCACACAAGGGAGACTCGTATGACACCATTCACACACAGAAAAAGAGAAGGGAGAAGACATCATTCAGAGAGAGAAAAATTGAGAGAACAGTTTACAATAGTCATTAGTCATTATCAATTAAGTCATCAATTAGTCATAATCTATACACTGTTATCTCGTCAGCAGAACAGTGCCTCGTAAATTCATTGAGACAGAAACCGACCTGCCATGCAGTACAGGTTGTGAAGCATTCAACTTAAAGGCAACTAATTGTATGCTAAGGCAAAAAGATGAGTTTTAAGTTTGGATGTAAAGGACTCAACAGACTGTCTGATGGCAGCAGGCAGGTTATTCCACAAGGACGGGGCCCGGTAGAAAAAGGCTCTGCCACCAGCTGACTTCTTTTTAACTTTGGGTACACACAGGAGCCCTGTATTTTGAGAGTGAAGAGCTCGAGGTGGAATGTACGGTTTAAGGAGATCAGACAGGTAAGATGGGTAAAGCCCATTTAGGATTTTATAAGTCAGCAGAAGCATCTTGTATTCTGATCTAACATGGATAGGAAGCCAATGAAGGGAGGTAAAAATTGGTGTAATATGGTCAAATTTTCTAGTTTTATTTAGGATTCTAGCTGCAGTATTCTGAACCATCTGAAGACTTTTAATACTAGCATGTGGCAGCCTCGAAAACAGAACATTACAGTAATAAAGTCTGGATGTAGCAAATGCATGTATTAGAGTCTCTGCATCAGCCATGGACGAAAAAGACCGAATTTTAGCTATGTTACGTAAGTGGCGGTCTATTCCTTTGTCTACCAACACGGAGGATTGCCGGTTCGACTCCCTGTGCTATCCCCGGCTTGGTCAGGCGTCCCTACAGACACTATTGGCCATGTCTGTGGGTAAGAAGCAGGATGTGGGTATGTGTCCTGGTCGCTGCACTAGCCCCTCACCTGGTCGGTTGGAGCACCTGTTCGGGGGGGGGGCTGGGGGGGAATAGCGTGATCCTGCCATGTGCTATGTCTCCCTGGCAAAACTCCAAACTTTCAGGTGAAAAGAAGCAGCTGGCGACTCCACATGTATCAGAGGAAACATGTGGCAGCCCTCCACCTCCTCTGCAGCCCTCCCTGGCTCAACAGAGGGGGTGGAGCAACAACCGTGATTGCTCAAGAGAGTGGAGTAATTGGCCGGGTGCAATTGGGGAGAAAAAAAGGGGGAGGAATCGGGGGGGGGGGATATTAATTAAGGATTCTGTTATTCTACAGTACATTCCACAGCTTGTATTGTTAGTTATTAGTGGGGAAAAAAACATTCGCCAAAAGGTTTGGTGTGTTTTATGCATGTTTGTAATCCCAAGGGATTTTGGTTGAATGAGGTTGTATCATGCATTTTTTGTGACATAACGGCTTGTGATAATTTTTTCTTATGGATAAATTATAGATCTTACATAAATCCTCATAATAGGCTCGAATCCAAGATAACGCCCGAGAAAGCACTGTGAAACAGAAGCACAGAAATAGCATACTAACTGACAAATTTGAGATTTATATTTATAAGATTTATATTTATAATTTCTTTATTGTCATTGCTCAATATGCACATATGTTGAAATTTGTCCTCTGCATTTAAACTTTCCTGTACACTAGGAGCATTGGGCGGGTCCAACTGCAATCTGGAATTGCAGTCAGCTATTAGCCTAAGTCTATAACGTTTTACAACCTGAACCCCAACAACAGTCAAAGATATGAAACATGCTTATTTCTGTTATAACAACAATACTTTTAATGAGATGGCTGTAACAGTAGGCTTAACAGTGTAATACACTGACATTTTTGTGACAAAGAACAAGCTGTAATAGAACAAGGTAGCACAATTATAACTGCATCACACATTTTGATAAACAATTTCTTTCCAACATTCAAATAAAAATAAATAAAAAACTGCTCACTTGTAATTTGGATTGGCGAAGACATCTGCCGCTTCAGAGACTAATGCATGTATTTGTTTCATCCAGACTTAATTACTGTAATGTTCTGTTTTCAGGTCTGCCACATTCTAGTACTAAAAGTCTTCAGATGGTTCAGATTGCTGCTGCTAGAATCCTAACTAAATCTAGGAAATTTGACCATATTACACCAATTCTTGGCTTCTTATCCATGTTGGATCATACTTCATGGTGCTTCTGCTGACTTATAAAATCCTAATCCTGGGCTTGCCCCATCTTACCTGTCTGATCTCCTGAAACCGTACATTCCATCTCAAACTCTTCGCTCTCACAATACAGGGCTCCTGTGTGTGCCCAAAGTTAAAAAGAAGTCCGCTGGTGGCAGGGCCTTTTCCTATCGGGCTCCGTTCCTGTGGAATAACCTGCCTGCTGCCATCAGACAATCAAAGTCTGTTGAGTCCTTTAAATCCAAACTTAAACTCATCTTTTGCCTTAGCTTACATGGTGGGTCAGTTTTCTGTTTCAATGAGTTTACCACTGTTCTGCCGACAAGATTATAGAGTATAAATTATGACTAATTGATGACTTAATTGATTATGACTAATGACTATTGCAAACAGTTCTCTTCTCTCTCTCTGAATGATGTCTTCTCCTTTCTCTTTTTCTGTCTGAATGGTGTCATGTGAGTCTCCCTTGTGTGCATGTGCAGTCGGTTCTCCTCCCAGGTCTCCGTGGTGATGGTGGTTGCCACTTGGATGCTGCCTGCCATCCCCCTCATCACATTTTCTTTTTATTAAGCCATATAATTTAAAAAAAAAAGAATTTTTTTTTTTTACATGATGCTGGTTGCGTGGCTTAGGTCCTGGACTCTTCCAATGGCGTCTGGACACTGCTTGGCATCCTGCGCATCATATTCTTCATAAATGTTATAAGTCCATTATAATTCCGTTATCCTCTTTCAATGTTGTATTGTTTAAATTGCGTAAACACAACAGCCATTGCACGTTGTCCGTCTTGGGAGAGAGATCCCTCCTCTGTTGCTCTCCCTGAGGTTTCTTCCTATTTTTTTTCTCCCTGTTAAAGGGTTGTTTTTTTTGGGGGTTCCTTATCTGATGAGAGGGTCTAAGGACAGGATGTTGTGTTGCTAACATATTGGGCTACACAAATAAAATTGATTTGATTTCTCCAATCTGTTGTCCAATGCCCCCCCCCCCGCCCGTTTTTCTCCCCAATTGAATTTGGCCAATTACCCCTCTCTTCTGAGCCGTCCTGGTTGTTGCTCCACCCACTCTGCCAATCCGGGGAGGGCTGCAGACTACCACATGTGGAGTCGCCAGCCGCTTCTTTTCATCTGACGGTGAGGAGTGGGAGGATCATGCTATTCCCCCCCAGTTCCTCCTCCACCCGAACAGTTGCCCCAACTGGCCAGAGGAGGCGCTAGTGCAACGACCAGGACTCATACCCGTATCTTGCTTCCCATCCGCAGACGCGGCCAATTGTGGCCCGACCAAGCTGGAGGTGACATGAGCTGTGGTGCAATGTTGACTTCCGTATGGCTCACTGCTATTACTTTGGTTTCTGATATGAAGGCACAGAGTTCCCACTCCTGAGTTATAAAGTGACAGGTGACGGCCATCTACGCCTACATACTCACTGAGGTCCAAATGTCCGTTGTGAAACTTAGGGCAGTTGAGTTTACAACAAAAGTTAAAATTTGGTCTCGCACATTGCTGTAGACAAGGGCATATGAAATACAGGAGCATTTGGGTACAGTGTAGTCGGGCTCCATCTTCATTATTTTTCTGAAGCCTTCGACTACGTTAATGGGTCTCATATCCATAGCGATGAACTCTACTATGGCATCTGTTATGTCTCTTTTCTCCGTTATTGCTTTTTGTAACTGTAAACTCTGCTGTATAGTTTTGGGTGTGGTTGAGGATGTTGATGGCTGCAATGCCTAGGGGATGCACCTATTAAGTTATTATTAGGCTTTTTTATGCCAATAATTGCTTTAGCCCCAGATGTTCCCACATTACTTCTTATGTTTTATTTTAACTATTCGGGTCAGTTGCAACTATTTTCCAAGCAATATAAGTGCACATCTTTATCATGTGTAACATTACCTTTTAAACGGCGGAAAAAAGCAGCTTGATTATTGCAACTGGAAAACAGACATGAGCTAAGCTAAGTTTGCTAGCTAGTATAGTCTCGGTTTTTCACACTGTATAAGAATAGCTTACTACTTAACAGCATTCAGGTGATTTATTGTGCTTGTTGTGCCACTGTGGTAGGCCTGTTTCAGATTGCATATTTGGCGTACTGCCTTGTCATCACTCAATTTAAACTGTCACCACACAATTGAGCTCTTCGGCATTTTGTCTTCTCTTTAATGGCCAAGGTGAACTGAAGTGTGACCGTCACTGCTGTGAGTGAGAGGGATGTCAGGTGCCGCAGCTGAGACAGTATATATTTCCACATTTTAACAGTGCAGTTAAAAAGTGTAAATATATTACAGAATGGGCTGAAAAACGTATTTTGTAGTTCGCATTTATTGATAGCCTACATTTAGTAAAACAAAAACAAAAAAAACCCCTGAATCTCAAATTTGAAACCAAATGCCTACCGCTATGAACGAATATCCAAATACTCAGATATTCAGGTCCAGCCTTAAAAATTACTTGCATCTTTATTTTCATCATCATTTTCTTCATCAGTCCTTTTCACCATGTTGTAATGTTGAGGTGGATACACGATGCTTCATGTTTATGATTATGATGCTTGTCTGAAATGGCCTTACTTTCACCTGGTGGAAGTGATTCATTGCTTCCTCCCAACCAAACACTCAAACCAACAAGTTTACAGAAATATGTCACCAAAACAAACACTGGATGAAGGGTTCACTGAACTTGTTTGTCCAATTTGTCTAAAGGCAGAGGGGAATATCAAACGAGGCTGGCCTCCTTAAATTTTTTTGTCTATCACTGGCTAGTGACTCAAAACCCTCAGAAAAGTTTTGTTCTGTGTCCAGCTTTCTTTCACCTGCTTGACACGTTGAAAACATCACTCTGGCTAGCTAGCTAATTGTCTATACCAATTAAAAAGTAAAACTGTCCTATGTAGATTGTACAATACAACTGATAGGTTAAAAAGCAGTAGACTGCATACAAGTATTGGTAATGAATCATTTTAACAGTTTCCAACACACCTAATGTATGTTCCTAGTGTCATGCAAGCCTAAGTTGATCAACTTCTATTTGGGATAAATTAAGATGTCGTCAAGTCAGTAAGTCTGTACATGAAACCTATACACCTAGTTAAGATATTTTTAAAATCAGCATCCTTGTTAGAAGTTTTTAATGTGGTCAGTGTTCTTTTGAGGTTGTTACAGATGGAACTACTGTTGTATTATGGTCTCACAGCGCAGTGTTGTATGCCCCTGTGGGCCCGACAGCAACTGGATAATAGTAAGGAAGATCCCAGTCTCTGTGGGTTGTTTTGGATCTAGAGCGCTGCATGGCACGGTCTACGTATCCAGAGATGGTGGGGATCTCTTCCCGCGGCGGCTCTCCACAGTTGGGTACGGTTGGTGTGACAAAGCCTTGCCTCATGTGGTAGCGGTTGGTCCAAGCCTCCATCGGCCAGAGCTGCGTCGGGGGAGCTGAGAGTTCCACCTCTTCCTCACACTCCTCTCTGCTCAGGAAGTCTCGCAGTACCTGCTTGAAGACGTATACCAGTTCCCAGGGCAGTATGCTGTTTGTTGCGAGCACCTCACGGAACCTGAGGGAGGAATTGCCAGATGTATGCGGTTGATGAACCCATTTAGTTAAAAAGGTCTCATTTCAATTTAGGTTCAGTGGAACTGAAAGGAGACGCATTGTTTCATGTGGTTGTTGTTGATAATATTGTTGTAGTCTATAGATTTTGTCAGCTGCATCATTAATGTCTGGCCTTTCAGTAACTATTTCTAATTCAAATCTAACACTAACCTCGGTTTTGCAAAAAAGAAAAGGGTATCCTGAACAACAACACAATGCTGGGACTTTTCCTCTTTTCTGCCTTTGGTTTGAAAGTGCAGGGAAAATGCAGGAGGAAATAAAGTATGTAAGTGCAAAAGAAATCTATCGAATCAAGTTGTTTGGTAATGTGGTCTTGCCAACATACAGTAATCACCCTTTAGGGGTGTATGGAAATGAACCTTAGGGGGAGACCTTGAATCCAGTCAGTTTTGCTAGTACTGTAAATAGGTCATAGTGATCAACCATGCAGAACAACATTACAAACTATTTTTGTTTATGGTTAAGATGGAGGTTTAGCTGATGATCACTGATGGAGCTCTGGCTTCTCTAGGCCTTATTGGGCATCCTTCACCTTCTCATGTTCACACCCTACATAGCCTAATTCTGTGACAGTAACACGTAATGACTTCCTTGGCAGCTCGCCAGGCCTTCCTCTCCCTTTGGCTCTTTTCTCCTTTGCCTACTGTCAGCCTTTGTGTCTGCGCTGTGGCTGCTAGCCACTGTTGACAGCATGCTAACACGAAGACGGAGCATGGTACAGTAATAACCAAGCAAAACACCTGGACAGCACCGTGGCTGTGTGGATGGGTGGGATTTGGGCACACAAACATTCCAGCTGCTGGAGCTCTGATGTTGGGATCAGGGTCCGTAACCTGGGATACTTCTGAAACCAGTGCAGTCCCAGAGTGCTGTGGGCAAGCCTGTGCTCTCGCTCCAATTCCCGCGCCAGGCGCTCGCGCTCCTCCACATGCCACAGGAGCTCTCGGATCAGCATACGGCTTGGTACAACCCCCGGGGTGTTCAGAGATACCCCGTCCTCCTGTGCCCACTCCCCCGCTTCATGTGACCACTTCATCCAGCTGAAAAGGGGCATGGCGGAGGCTGCAGACAATCCTGAGGAAAATTAAATTTGGTTTTGTACTGCAATTAGGTCATGACTTCCCTTCTGTCAAACATTGAATTATTTAATGGTTACTTCGCCTTCTTTTTGACAATTCCACAAAAACCCCACTTGTTTAGTTTTTTTGTCTCCGAAGTACTCATTACAATACTGCAAATTCTGAAAGATGACCATTGCTTCAACTGCTCTCTGGCTGACCTCTGTTCCTTTCCATGATTTGTGTTATAATTGTCTTCCGTTTTATTTCTCCTCAGCAGAACATGATGTTCCAGGGGTGTGTGTGAATTTGGCCATTTCCTCAGACTGATGGTTTTAGCAAAGAGCACACCTGAGCGGTCAGAGGTCAGCCTTGCTAAACAAGGGGGTGCTGAACCCCTTACACCCGGTGGCACACAATGACAGAAATGGCAAAACCATGGCTATGCTGCGGGGGAGAGGCTTTCTGATGTTTGATTTGGGTCTTTTGCCAACACTTTAAGCTAAAAAAAATATTTGGGTATTGAGCAACTGTATATTGTCTCTCCACCTCTATCAAGTTGATAATACAGGAGTCCTTAATCTAATGTTTGGCAAAAACTGGCTGAGAAGATTAGTAGAAAAGAATCAAGAATACTTACAGTTGAGAACTACACAGCTGACGATTTTGTGAGATAATCAGAATTTGTCAAGGGTGAAAAACCAAGCTTTTCACAGAGCAAAGCCCCCTGCTTCCCACCTCCCTGGGTCAGTCCATGTGAAGTGAGTCCCTCAACACGATATTGACTGCATCTTCAGATTTCCAACTGCCGTCAAATGAGTGGATTGGTTGAGTGGCATCGGCAGTCCTCCGCTGTCTTGCTTTTATGGAACAGTTTTCTCTTGCTCTTGTCTTTTCCTTTTCATCCCTCCCACTGCTCCTCTTGTCATGCGGACCATTTCCAGGAGAGTTAGTGACACGGTGCTCTCTGGCTAAGAGCTGTCACCTCTCCTCTCCTTTCACCCCACTCTCCTCAGTACCATTTTGTGTAAGGTCAGCTGCTTTGCTGAGAGAGAGAGAGAGCTCTGACAGTGTCTTCCTGCTGTACTAATAAAACCCTCCCCTCGCTAAGAGAGGCTGAGACGGTTAGAGATGCTTCTCCAACTTGTATCCCAGCGCTCCAGGCCAGAACGACTAGGGGAAAAGAGGGGAGAGGTTAGGACAAGGAGAGAGGGCGGGGAAGGAGCCAGAACAAGCTCTGAATGGCATCAGGGTGGATGGGTTGGGGGGTGATGGAGGGATTTTGCTATGTAGCTGAATGCAAGCACTCTTGACAAATGCAAACTATTTGTGTTACCAAGGTTGGGCAGAATACTTTGAAAAAATATTTAATACTTGAATACAGAATTCTAAATGTAACATTCAGTTGCAATACTCAAAAAGAATTACCTATTCAAATTACATTTAGAATACATCTTCAAAAGGCACATGTCAAACAGTTGTGCTGTTTATAGAATATTATTATTTATGTCACACTGTTGCTTATTCAGTGGTGCTGACCATCTGCCATTTACTGCTGTGCTGATGTGAGGTGTGTGCAGGAGAAAATATGTGCATTCTGATTTTAATAGTTGATAGTTTTTTAAAGGATTGTGTCATTACTTTTAAGTGGAGCCAGGGTTGGCACCAGGGCATAAAAGTTTCACCATGGGGGGGACTTTTCAGTTGTCCTCACCTTGCTTATAACTATGTTGCATGAATGAGAAATAGGTTGAACCAGCAACGCAAATGTAGTATACACTGGAACTGCACACTGACACATGCTGTTATGGCAAATTAAATGTTTTCCCTGTGTTTTATTGTTGCTGAGTTGTACACTGCAGCCTAAGCCTACCCTTTAAAAAACAGTTTTCACTTTTCAGGAAACATGAACACATAGTCCCACCCTTAACGCCAACGTTGATTAGGAAGGAAGTATTTTAGAATTATTAAACATTTATAAAGAAACTAATCTGAATACTTGTGTTTCGAAACATAATGTGGGCTGAATACAGATACTTCATTTCTGTCTTCTGAATATGTAACGCTGTTACTTGTATTCCTTTACAACTCAACCCTAGGCATTATTACTTGCTGACAGTGACAAACCCACAATATTACCCTCAGCTAGAATGCACGCTGAGACCAAACGTGCGTGCACAAACCAGACCACTGTCGGACTGAATTCTTCACCTAATGGCTGTTGGAGTTTTCAGTCTTTTGTCTGGCTATTTTACATGGGCTGAATATGTTGTTGTGACAATGATTTTGTCATGCTTATTTGATTTATTTAACAATTATTTCACCATGCTTGCCCATGCATTAGATGAAAGTAAAGCTGTTTTTCCATCTCATTTAGCCCATGGCACTTCTACAAATGCGTTAAATATCTTCTTGGAATTTATTGTTCATTAAATCTTATAATAGACCCACTGTAATCTTGATATTTTTTTCTTAAGTTCATCAGAAGAACCTGCTAATCAGAACAGTGTGAACAATGAAAACTCTGCTGCAGGACAGAATAAAAGACCAGAACTTTTGAGCAGTAAGTACCTGGACTTTTAGCTTTCTTAAAGATCGGAGTAAGTAAAGCTCTTTATATTAATTTATTTTATTTTACATCAAACTCAAGTTTAATTGAAAAAAACAAAACATTGAATGTCCCAAGAATTTCATGATGCTGCATGTAAAAATTTCACTTCCCAGGTGCTCCATTTCTTCCCCCATTAGCCAGCTATGAGTACCCCAACTTGCCCATAACCAAAAAAAGAGAGAAGGTAAAAAAAAAATTGTCCATTTACCAAATACAAATAACATCACACGTTGAGAAAATGCAAGAAAAAAAATCTACTGTGGTGCCTCTGTTATTCAAGGCTTCATCAACCCTGTAGGTCCATTTAGGGTTTTGGTGTGTCCTCAAAATTAGTGTGTGTATGATGGTGTCAAAATGACAGCAAAAAAGAAACTTTAAATTTACATTTACAGTAATCTGTTGGCTAGCAGTAACGTTCAAGATGTACTTTAAGGCAGAGTACACAAACCTCCTGTCACCAATGAACTTGTAGCTTGTCATCAAATTCATCCTTTGCTATTCTTTGATATTGGTGTATGTTTGTAGTTTGGCTACTATATTCTGGGTTTACTGCATTCATGTGTTTGTGTGTGTATGTGTCTGCATGTATGTGTGTGCGTGCTTCTAGCTGATTTCTCTTATCGAGAGTAACTCGGTAGTGATCGTTCGTGGAGCCACAGGCAGTGGCAAGACAACCCAGCTGCCGCAATTCATCCTGGATCACTACAGCCAGAAAAATTCCTCATGCAACATTGTTGTCACTCAGCCACGCAAAATTGGAGCCATCAGCATTGCTCGTTGGATTGCCAAGGAGCGCAAGTGCACTCTGGGTAGTTTGGTGGGATATCAGGTTGGTGCAAAAACTTCTTATTACCTGATTCAGCTGGTTTGAACAGCACATAAATGTATACTTGGCCCTGCAAAAGTAATACTGTGTCAACAATTTGGTTCTGTAAACATATTTTATCTCAAAAGAACAGTCAAATTGACACAATAACGATGAAGCAGTATTGCATTTTAAGACAGTTTTACATGTCACATACTATATTCTGAAATTATTTTTGTTTCCATGGAAAGTTTATGGTACATTTGTGCACAGTGTTGGAGAATGGGACATGAACCAGCTGCCATGAGTCAATCCAAGTAAGTCAGTGCAGGTAAAATGGTGTCCACACCAAATGGAGACACACACGGCATTTCGCCTGAAAATTGGTCAGGCCTGTATTCTCTTAACTCCTTCTAAAAAGTTTTATGTGAAACCATCATACGTTTTTTTTCTTCTTTTAATTCCCCCCTATTTCTCCCCAATTTACTTTGGCCAATTACCCCACTCTTTTGAGCCGTCCCGGTCGGTGCTCCGCCCCCTCTGCCGAGCCAGGGAGGGCTGCAGACTACCACATGCCTCCTCCGATAACGTGGAGTCACCAGCCACTTTTCACCTGACAGTGAGGAGTTTCGCCAGGGGGATGTAGCATGTGGGAGGGTCACACTATTCCCTCAGTTCTCCCTCCCCTCAAACAGGTGCCCTGACCGACCAGAGGAGGTGCTAGTGCAGCGACCAGGAAACACCCGTATCTGGCTTCCCACTCACAGACACGGCCAATTGGGTCTGTAGAGACGCCTGACCAAGCCGAAGCTAACACGGGGATTTGAACAGGTGATCCCCGTGTTGGTAGGCAACAGAATAGACCGCCACGCCACCCGGATGCCCCAAAACCATCATAAGTTTGATATTTGAAAGTGAAAGAAATAAATAGATGCACGTTCACTTTGTATGCCCTGAACTAGCTATTTTCTACATTATGTTACCAAGGACAGGGACACTACTTTGCTTGTGCATGTATGTTGTGTAATCACTGAGCAAAGAACTTGGGAGGTATTCTAATCATAAAGGCACACTCCATGTCATTTTGTGTGTGTGTGTGTGTGTGTGTGTGCGCGCGCGCGCTCGCACACCCTCATGTTATGCACTCGTGTGCATGGTAACTTGACTGTCTGGCTGTATTGTGTGGAGCTGTGTTACAGTGTGTCTAATTATAACTGTTCTTCTGCCTGCTGCTGCAGACTGCAAAACTGCATGATGCCACTGACAGTGGGCAAGTAGGACAGTGATGAGCAGTCACAGTGACTGGGAGACAGTACTAAGATACATAACAACACACCCTATTGGCATACCCCATGGTTTCATTTTTGTCTATCTACTATAGGCTCAAGATTAAAGGTCACAGGGCCTTGAAAACCTGATTGCTTTTATGTCGTGAAATAATTCCTTACATTTTTTTATACAGAGGGTTTTACTAGGGATGGGTACCGAAACCTGGTATTAAACGGGTACCGATGCAGCTTGATATGCTGGGGAACTCAACTGTACATATCATATATATTCTCACATTCAGTGTTTTGCCTTTTTGTTTGTGTTGTTGTAAAGGTTTATGATCCTGCTTGTTTTTCTCTTTTTGCACTGGAACTGAGCTACCATGCTGTACCAAAACAGTTGCTACCAATATTGTTGCATGGCAATAATAAAGTATCTGTCTTTATCTCTATATCTATCTATCGACCGTAGTATTGATAAGCTCCGACGTTAACGGCTCTGCTATCAGTATTGGAAAAATTAAGAAAATAAATTCCCTATTTATTTAGGCTACATAAACTTTTATCTTATACATTTTATCTTACCAAATCCATTCCTAATTTGCGATGAGATTATGATTCATTTTCGCTATTCCCAATCCAGAAGAGAGATTACCCGTCTCGGAGCCTGTCGTATGTGTGAGCCAAAGGGCAGGGCCAGGCCAGCTCTCTGCTTCACACACACACACACACACACACACACACACACACACACACCACCTGCTCTTAGTGACAGTGGCGGAGAAAACTAAACGGTCAGCAGTGCGATTATACTTCACTAGAGTCGATGCTGACAATACTCGTTGCCAAAAGTGCAACAAGTCTTTTGCATTTAAGGGCAGAAACACAAACAATCTTTTGAAACATCTAGCAAAAGTGCGTCAAATACAGATGGAGAAATACAATTTATCTCTAGTTGCTCCATCCACCTCTGGTATGTTATGTATGCTGGCAGCCTACAGCCCACACAGAGTTGACGAATTATACAAACATTGGCTGATGATTAAAAGTAATGCTCTGTCTAGACATGAGAAAATAAAGCAATGTCAATTCTGGGTTTTTTTCTCTCAAAATTAACAAAAACGACAGACATGAGTACTGTTAAAGTAGTGGATTGATGAGCAGTATCGGTAAGAGTAGTTGTACCGTTAAAATCTTTATGAAACACATCCCTAGGCTTTACATCATCTGTTTTTAATGGCTTTACCTTGTTCGCTGTCTTTGTCCTTTTTGGCTGGACCGGCCAGCCCGCCAAACGCGAAAGTCCCTGACTGACTGATTGACTGAACAACCACATTAGCGAGACTGACTGAGTGATCAGTTTGACTTGATTGGGCCACTTGAACAGGTGACCAACAATGCCACTGAAGTTAAACAATTGGTCAGCTGAGCGCTGAGAGGCTTGAGGGAGCGTGCACAGTTAAAGCAACCCAAATAACAATTACCTGTGACAAAACACTGACTGGCGGGCGTCTGGGTAGTGTGGCGGTCTGTTCCGTTGCTTACCAACACTGGGATCGCCGGATCAAATCCCGGTGTTACCTCTGGCTTAGTCGGGCGTCCCTACAGACACAATTGGCCGTGTCTGCGGATGGGAAGCCGGATGTGGGTATGTGTCCTGGTCACTGCACTAGCGCCTCCTCTGGTTGGTCGGGGTGCCTGTTCAGGGGCGGTGGGGACTGGCGGCAATAGCGTGATCCTCCCACATGCTAAAGTCCCCCTGACGAAACTCGTCACTGTCGGGTGAAAAGAAGCGGCTGGCGACTCCACGTGTATCGGAGGAGGCTTGTGGTAGTCTGCAGCCCTCCCCGGATCGGCAGAGGGGATGGAGCAGTGACCGGGATGGCTCAGAAGAGTGGGGTAATTGGCCAAGTACAGTTGCGGAGAAAAAGGGGTAAAAAAAAAAACATTGACTGGCAAATTCACAAAAGGATTGCGTGGCATTTGCAGCCACTAAACCTGCAGAAATAAGACAAAGAAACTGTAATTCTCAAAGCACCCACAAAGGGTGAAATGCACTCCTAACTACACTGCCAAGCAAATAGCATCTAGGTGCTCTGGTGCTATTTGCACCTATTTAAATAGGATAATATGCATACATTTGTCGCAAAAATTTGCCCCTTTCTATGCAAATGAGCCTTATTGGAATAAAAAAAGTCAAATTCACAAACATCAGCGCTAATAGCAACACAGAATGAAAATTGCCATCTTCAGAAAGTTGGTGGTGACTTTCCAGTGATCCTGGCAGCAGTAATTGTAACCAGACGGAGACATCGTTATGCCAGGTGTGCTCGTGAGCTGATAATTTGAAAGAGAAGATCATTTTTTGATTTAACTGAGACCAAAATCATTCGCAGATACAGGTTGCCAGGTCTAACAATTCTTGCTATACTTGATGACATTGAACGTGCCTACTGTGTTTTTGCCGCAAAGCCACCATTTATTCTTTGCCACATGGATACTTGCAATCAGACGCATAACAAGGGCAAATTGCCCTCGGCTGCAAAACTTCATAGGCGTTTGGGCTGTACTATAATTCATGCAATATCTTTAGTGAATTGGACTTTGAGATGGGGCAGATAGCGGTTGCAAGTGATGCGCAATTTGTGGAACCACCAGAGGCCGCAATCCATTCTTTGTGAATCGCCTGTCAATACAGAGTTGAGTTAGAAAAACAAGACAACCTCAAATGGAAACGGATGAAAGAGGAGCAAGCGTTAACAGATGATTAGAATTGTTATACTTACAATTACACAGCATGAAGTTATTAGGGTAAGAGGAGAGGGGGTGATTATTGAGCAGCAGTAGGGTTTCATGCCAGGAAAGAGCACTACAGAAGCAACGTTTGCTTTGAGTGTTGATGGAGAAGTGTAGAGAAGGTCAGAAGGAGTTAACATTGTGTCTGGATTAGGAGAAAGCATATGCCAGGGTGCTGAGAGAGGAGGTCTGCCCCCCCCCCTTTTCTCCCCAATTGTATCTGGCCAATGACCCTTCCGAGCCATCCTGTATGTCAGGTGGTGTTGTGAGGAGGGGGAGAAGCCGCAATCTATCATGTTGCGCTGTTGTGTTTGCTTTCATTTTTTGTTTTCTGTTTATGTTTGTGTACTTTACTGTAGACTACCATATGAAAAGTATGTTTTGTACTGTAATGTTTCAGGGTGTTGGAGAAGAAAAACATAAAAAATTTAAATGACATTAAGTTCTCTTTCAAATTAAATGAATGGGAGGTGTTGTTCTTGAAATTGCATTTATCTTCCTTTTTTTTATTTGAACGTATCTTAACCATTTCACGTGATATACTACTTCAGTACACTTAAACAACAAATATTACGGGACCACTACAGAAAATTGCAGATGAACATTTAATATCCAGGAATTCACATTATAGACACTACTGCTAACCAGGGCTCGAAATTAACTTTTTTCCTCAGTGTCCCACAACTGTCCCGAATTCTACTTTGTATTGTCCCGGATATAACCAACAGTGTCCCAAATTTTAATTCTTGTTGCCCCCCCCCCCCCCCCCAATTATGCAGAATACATATAATTTGATCCTTTTTCATCACACCATGGACTCTGGTCCCCCATATAAGTTTAAAATACTTATTCTTTTATTAAACATATGAATATTAGTTTCGGGAGTTTCGTGAGTCGGCAGTCGTTTCGGGAGTCGGCAGTATTGGGGCTTGCATTAGGAGGCTGTTTATTCAACCACCTCAGCATTTCTTTCTTCTTTTAACTGTCGTTGATGATGGTCTATCGCTCTGGCTCTATGAATGTTGCATTGGCGCGAGTCAAGCAGCAGCCCCTGGCAGAGTGGATGACGTAGAATGCATTCTATGATTTGCACGAACAGGCGATTGACTGCCCTATCGTGAGGTGCCGCAAGAACATAAGCCTTCTGTAGTTTTGCCATTCACACGTTTTTATTAAATTATTCAAACGACAAAGTAACGTCTAGATACTCATAATTAATGACTTTGCAAATAACACCTATTTCGAAGTTTACTTTGACATTTTTTTTCACTGTCCCGTAATTGTCCCAGACAAAATATATTTGTGTCCCAGTAGGATTTTTTATGGTCCCCGGGACATCGGGACATCATTAATTTCGAGCCCTGCTGCTAACCATCCCTCTAATAAATTGGCAACAATTTTGAACTTTGACCTAAGTCTTGTTTGCCAATCCACTTGTAATCTTGTTTTCAACAATTGTTATGTAATAGATTTATCTGTCCATTATTACTTAGATTTATTGAATTTAACAGCAGCTATTTCTAGCACTAGATTTAACAATGATAACTGAAAATAATGAATTAAATGTATGTAGTGATTAATCACTGCATTAATTAGTTGAAATGAATTAACTACATTAAATAATTAGAATAAATGTGCTGTTAATGAAAGGGAAATACAATTTTTACAAAACTGTGGATCACTTGATGATCCATGCACTTTAAACTTGGTGAAAACTTGTGGATCATTTCCTATTTTTTTCTCCCTGTCACAGTTTTAGTTTAGGGAGTTGTTCCTTATCCGATGCGTGGGTCTAAGGACAGGATGTTGTGTTGCTGTAAAGCCCCTAAGGCAAATTTGTGATATTGGGTGATACAGATAAAATTGACTTGACTTGGTGAAACATGGGGGGTGAGAGTCAACATCTTTGTTGGTAATGCAGAAAGCTATGTAGCGAGTTGGTTGGCCATCTTAAGTGCTGCTCAGCTGTAAACAGACTACATACATGCGGGTAGTCATGGGTTAAAACGCATTTCAACCATGCAGCTGAAAAAAATATTTCTCACTTAAAAACATGTGATATCACAAAGCCAAACTTGTTTAATTTGTGTTTTAACAGAGCAGTGTGATAACCAGATGATTTTTACTTGATTTGCACACTGACTTCTGCTTTTGAGCCCCAGGTTGGTTGCGTAGTGCTTGTCATCATTGAAGCCACATTGTGCCATGTCTTTCAAATGTTTACCAGTGAGCGCACTTTCTGCTGGCTTGTTCCAAGCAGCTCCATGGCCAAATGTTGTACAAGATAACACTATAATTCCCTTTTACCAATTTGAAAATGAAATTCATTATCAAAAGAATTTCTGAAATCAGTTTTGTTTATTGTAATTATTAGTTGTCGCTGCCCTAGTCTTTGATTTACTTGAAATTATAAAGGAATTTATTAATTTTACTCCGTCTGCAAAACAATTTACAAATTTTTCTAAAAAGTACAATGCAAATAATTTTATTATTGTTATGAAAGTTGTCCATCTGCCTCAGATGAGGTGCATGTTGCTACAGTAATTTAAAAAGGCTGCACAGTGCAGTGGCTTCAGTACAGAGCAGAATCGTAGATGGATTAACCAGCTTTAAAATGAACTTGGCATTATCCTCTCTGTGACCTTCCCCTTTTTCAGCGTGATCATGAGAGCTGCTTTTATCCTGTTGTCTCTGTTTTCCCCAAGGGGGGTGAGTGGAATGGATATCACATTCACCTGTCCCACTTTCACTACCTCTCATATTTGTCTGTCTGTTTAGGAAAGTCGTAAGGGGAGTGACGCTATGTCCCCGGAAAATAGAGAGGAGAACTAGAGTGTTTCCCCTGTGGATGGGTGGGTGGATGAGGAGGGAAGTGGATGTTGGAACAGGTCACTTGTGTTCTGTCTGAGAGTTGACTGTGGCGACTCGCACTGAGTTGGCAGACAGCATTTGTGTAGATGTGGCAACTGATGTCATTGTCATAGGTTGCAACCTAAAACCAATGTAGAAAATGCATCCTGCAGCATGACTTGGCTCTGCCTTTTTTTTCCTCTTTGCTTTATCACAAAAGCTTTTTTTTAAGTCTGCTCCATGTTTCAGCCATCACACTTTTTAGTATATTAATGTTAAAAAGGAATAATAGGTTGCAGATTCACCACTGAAACTAATCCCATTTTTATTTTTTATATCAAGGAGAAGGATTAAGGGCATTTGTATTCTTGGTGTATATGTGTAGTTGTCAGCTTCTTAGCAATCAAGTTGTCGACTTTTGTTTCAGGTCGGGTTGGAGAAGATGGCCACAGAACACACCCGCCTAATCTACATGACTACAGGGGTGTTGCTTCAGAAACTGGTTGGAGTCAGGACCCTCACTGAGTTCACCCACATCTTTGTAGATGAGGTGACAAAAATACCAGTCAGCGTAAAAAGCATACTTTAAAGTTACGATTAACTTTAAAGTGCATCTCCTGTCATGGTGTCATTATGGGCTGGTTAGATGAAAATGACTATTAGGTAGAATATTACATCTCTGTTTTCCGCATGGTCAATATGTTGTCAATATTAGATTACCTCCAACACATTGTTTTCTCTTCTCTGATCTTATTTTTCACCTATTTATTGCCATTTGAATTAACCAAATTACAAGTTATATTTAAAGTTTCATTTGATTTTACCTATGCAG